>NC_057794.1:1281108-1309405 GCF_018294505.1 Triticum aestivum | reverse complement strand
TTCTTTGCCTCCTTTCGTCATCTCCCTACAACAAATGGGTTTTTGACAAAAACACGCACGCGACACGATGATCTGGACGGAACACAACGGGGTTTTGGGGTCAAGAAGACTATGAAGTTCCACCAGCACACGGGCGCCAAGACCAACTGGATCATGAACGCCTACTATTCATGGAATGACGGAAATTCATTTCTCCATGTATGTAAAATTGGGGTCGCATTCTACTCTTTTCGTTCCTAAATACAAGTCTTTTTAGGTATTTTAATATGGACTGCATACGAAGCAAAGTGAGTGAATCTACACTCTAAAATATGTCTGTACACATTCGTATGTAGTTTGTATTGAAATCTCTCAAAAGACTTATATTTAGAAACAGATGGAGTAGCATGTAGTAATCCTCATAACGTATCATGTTAGTTCTTTGTGCCCAAAATCTTTCTAGTGGGATGTATTCCAAATGTTTAATCCGTCGCTTAATCGATGTAGGATGGTTTAGTCCTGTGCCATGTATTCGAGACAGACTCACCCGACTACGAAGACAACCCCAAATGCCTAGGATGCCATCGAGGAGCATGCAGTGGTAACTGAATAACATTATTTTTCTCTTGTATATATATGGGGTAGTACTATAGTTCAGAACTAGCACCTACTTAAATGAAATCTATTGATGTTTCCGTCTTGTTGGAAGAATTTCCTATGTTCTCTATTATTTTGTGGAGTTGTTAATCTGCTATGCATTTGCATCTACAATATTAGATAGCTTCTTCAGTTCTAGAAATCTTGTGTGCTATTTAAAATCCTGTTTGTGATGCAGGACACCACAATGATCACGAATTCGGAGCTCCAAGCGAGGACACTTCACTCAATTCACCACATCCAGGATCCAGGCCAATGCACTATTACCCGAAGCACCATTCTGACCCAAGATTAAAGTCTTACATTGAACAACTTGGAAACCTCTTGTTCAGTGACTCTGATCCTGACAACTCCGCAGGTAAGCTCGAGTTAGTCTCATACGTAGAGATCGATTGAGAAACTTAGCTAGAAAAACAGTACTGCATTTTTTTTGTAAGAAGGTAGGCCACGGTCTACCTGCTTATATATTGCAAAACCAAACCCCAAGGTCTGAGAATTGTTCTGTGAACAAGCCTGTGGGACAGACTCTGCTCAAAATAATACTCTCTTTGTTTCATAATATATATAAGAGCATTTTTTACACTGCATTAGTGTCAAAAATGCTCTTATATTATGGGATGGTGCAGTGTCAAAAATGCTTTTATATTATGGGACGGAGGAAATACAATCAAGGCATAAGCCATACAAGAGAAGCAGAAAAAACTGAACAAAAACACTACAATATTATTACTGCATCTTATTAGGCTGACTCCTATGGTTTGAAATTGCTAGCTACTCCTATAGTCGAAGCTGGTGGAAGTAATAACATATCTTTCTTTTCCTTTCTCATTGGGATCGCTAGATACGGGAAACTGTGGTGCAGGAAGAGGCGACCCTCCAATCACTGACTATGGGCAGTCGAGAAAGCGCAAAAAGATCTCAGATGTTTGGGATTACTTCACCAAGATATATGCGCTCGACATCAACGGGAAGGTTTTGACATTTGCGGCTTGCAACCACTGCTGCAAGATACTGACAGCGAGTTCCAAGAATGGAACCTCGCAACTTGCAAGGCACACGTGCCTGTGCAAGTTCAAACCAGTAGCAGCTGGCAGAAATGCCAAGGACTCCGGCGGCAACCCCAATGTCCTATTGTCCTAAGTTCTTGATCTGGTCATTTCCTTAGGAATGCTTCTAGTACTATAAGTCGAGAGTATTTTCAAAGTTTGAAACTTCTTAAGAATCGTGGCTAGCTATAGAAATAAGATAGCTTAGTAGTTGCTCTGTGTGGATCACCGTCGCCCTGTTCTCTTTCTTTCTCTTTTTACTCCGCCTAGGCACAACTTTGGCCCGTTGTGATCATTTATGTGGGTGCTTTGTTATTGGTTGTGTGCATCCTAATCATGCACAAGCCGAGTGTATGTTTATTATGTTTGTATTTCACTGATGTACAATATAAGCCAATAAAAACACTCTTTATCAAAAGGGGAGTAAGATATACTGAAGGGTATCAATGGCATGTTTTGCTGCGGTCATGCAGGGTGAGGTAAAGCATATTAATCTAGTAAGCAATAAAATTGGTTACAATTCAGATATGTTATCAGCCAAAATAACTTATGACATGAAGTGAAACAAAAATAAATATTTGGAGCGTAATATCTTGCTAAAAAGGTGTACACTACATTTGAACAGAATTTCACAAACAACTAACCTTGTTGGAAACTCGGAGATCAACTCCTCCAACCTCGATATCGCACATTAGTGTTTATCTACATGGGTCTGTTCAACTCCTCCAACCTCGACCCACACAAACCTGCAGCGTGTGATCTACGCCCGCACTACTACTAAATAACAGTAGCGCGGCCTATTGATAACACCACACTATTGTTAATCTTCTACCTATAAGGCATTTCCTAGTAGTGTATGCAAGTAACGGGTTAAGAACCTATGTGATGTTAGATAAACAAATATCAAGCCTATATAATGTTGGCCTTGGAATATTAAGCTGTTGGTTAAGTTATCGAAGTACAACTATGTTAGTGAGCTAGCTTATTCCCTTTTTCCTATTCGGCTCTTAAAGGCATCTCCAGCCGTTGGCCCCCCAGGGGGCGTCTAAAAGCGCCGCCTGAGGGTGAGCCGGCACAAAAAATGGCCCTGGGGCGAGTCGGTCCCCAGCCGTCGGCCCCAGGGCCGCCCCCAGGCGCGTATTAAAAAACAAAAAAAAAGAAAGTTCGGCGAAGTTATGATAAAACTAGTTAAATTTCGGTCAAACATGGCAAATTTCGGCGAAATTCGTCCAAACATTATATTAACCTAATCTAAAAAAAGAAAGGGGGAAGTCGTCGCCGCCATCGTCGTCGTCGGCCTTCTTCTCCTTGACGCGGGCGCCCCTGCTGGACCCCTGCTCGGCGTCGCCATGGCGAACAGGCGGCGGCGCGTCATCGTCGTCGCTGCTGTCGCAAAGGACGACGACCCCGCCTTCCTCGCGGCCGCGTTGGCGCACCTCAAAGCGGCATAGGGCGGCGCGCTGGCACTCCTTCTCCTTCTCGCGGCGCGCCTTCTCCATCGCAATGGAGTCCTGGCGCGCCCATTCGAGGGCGGCGTCGCCGTCGCCGGCGAACTCGGCCTTCACCGGCGCCAGACCCGGCTCCGTCTTCACCGGCGGCAGGCCCGGCTCCGTCTTCACCGGCGCCAGGCCCGGCTCCGTCTTCGGCTTGACGAAGCGCGGAGGAGCCGACGAGGGGGCGCGCCGGCCGCCCTCGTTGATGACGATGCCGGCGCTGCGAGTGCGCCGCGGGCTCAGCCTTGACGCCGAGCAGCGCCGGAGAGCCGGAGGAGTGGGAAGAAGAACGGGACGACGAGGAGGAAGAAGAGGATGCGCCGAACCTTCTTGGAGCCCATGGCCCGGCGTGTCGGTGCTGCGCCGGGGCGGCCACCCTCGCCGGGGGGTACGCCAACGGCGGGTCGTTGCCTCCCTCGAGGTACGTGAGCACGCCCTCGAGTGTGCGGCCGGGGACGCCCCACCAGAGGTAGCGTCCCTCGCTGTTCTGCCGGCTGCCGACCACCGGCGCGCCGTTGGTGGACGCCAAGCGCTGCTGTTGGCGGCACTCGAAATACGCTGCCCAGGCCGCGTGGTTGTCGGCGGCGTACTGGGGGAGGGAGAGCTCGGCGTCGGTGAGGGACGCGCGCACGATGTCGACCTCCTCGGCGAAGTACCTCGGGTCCGCCGCGGCGTCGGGCAACGGGGGAATGGGTACTCCCCCGGCGCTGAGCCTCCACCCTGTCGGCCCGGCCCGCATGTCCGGCGGCGCCGGGATGTTCGCCTGGAACAGGAGCCACGACTCCTGTTTGCGCAGCGAACGGCGGCCGAAGCCGTTGGCCGCCGCCGTATCTCCGGGGAAGCGCTCTGCCATGGCGAAGGCGGGGCTGGGCGGGCTCGGAAGAGGTAGAGGGAGGGGCTGGGCGGCGGCGCTCGGGGAGAGAGGAAGGGCTAGACGGCGGCGAGGGGCGGGGCTGGTGTGGGCGCAGGTGAGCGGAGGCCGCCGACTTTTATAGCCGGGCCGCGCCCGTGTGTACGCGTGAGAGGGAGTGGAGGCGTCGGCGCGCCGTCCCGTGAACGCGCCGCCCGTGAGGAATCAATGGCAAGGCTGACCGGCGGCAGCCTTGCAATTGATTCCCCGCGGGAACCGAAGCCGTTGGGGGAAGACGAGGCGCCGAGTCGCTGACGCGGCTGGCCCGCGTCTTTTTCGCGCCAAAACAGCTCGCCCCTCAGCGCGCCGGGTTCGGCCTGGGTCCGCCGGCGCTGTTTTCGGCCCAAGCCGGCGAAAATCGGGCTCCTGGGGGCGCGACTGGGCCGTTTTTTCAGCGCCGGCGCGAAAAAATCGCCTGGGGAGGCCTTCCTGGGGGCGCGGCTGGAGATGCCCTAAGACGTCAGTCCCTGGTCGGCGCACACAGGACACACATGTCACCTATAGGAAGTTGATCGGCCCTAGGAGCTTGTTCCACCGGTTTTCTCAATGCGTTTTCTTTCGTTCTTTGTTTTTTTCTTTCTATTTTTTATTTTTCATTTTAAAATTTCATGAACCTTTTTAAAATGTGTGAAAATTTTCAAAACTCATATTCTAAAGGCTTTGTTGTTATTGTTGTTGTTGTTGTCGTCTTCATATTTTTAAATTCGCTATTTTTTTTCAAATGCATAATTATTTTGGAAGGATCCATTTTTTATAATTTATGATTTTTTTTAAATTGGTGACTGTTTTGTCTCATAATGAATTTATTTAATTCCATGAACATTTTTCTCCAAATTCTTCATTTTTTAAAAATAATATCTTTTTTCCAGAATTAACAGAAAAAATCATGTCCTTTTAACTTATACAACATAAACAAAACCAACTAAATAGTTGGGCGAGTGAGTTAGCGGCCGAAGCAGCATGATTGAGTGAGTGGTGGGGTGAGATTTACTGGGGCAGCCCATGTGTGCCGTGTATGAGCGTTGGTTCCCCAATGGGCGCGTTAAGCGATGTAGAGGAGCTCTCGTCGTCGGCATTGCCATCTACTACCTCCGTCCTGATTTATTAGTCCCCTCATATGTTAGGTCCAACTGTGACCTTGGATTTAACTAGTAAAAAATAGGTTATATACAACAAAAATAGTACCACTGAAAACTTCTTACCAAAATCTAATAATATAAGTTCTATGAGATACTACGTCTTGTTTGTTAATCAAATCTATGGTCAAGATTTGACATAAAATACAAAGGGACTAATAAACCCTGACGGAGATAGTACTTCATATATTAAAATATTATTATCGATGATAGGTATTAAAACTTTGAAAGCTAGTTTGTGAGGTTTTGTATGCTGGAACAGAGGGAGTACAAATCCGGGTAAACATAAAAGCATGAAAAGTTGGTAAAATCTGGGGAGTAGGAGTAAAGCATGGATGGGGATGGGGCAAAATATACGATCTAGAAAGAAATGAAAGAGTGTGTTTGTTTGTGGTCTGACGAGGCAAAATATTATTATCGATGATAGATGTTGTTGACTGACGAGGCATGTCCATGCCCGGCCCGCGTTGCGTCGGGCCCGGGCGCAACTATAGTGGGTGGGTATAAAGAAACAAAGGGGCGGGTGGGTTTAAATAAGGGGGTGGGTGTGTTTGATTTCTTCCTCGCGGCTGCAACAAGCAATCCAATCCACATTAGCTTCTATCTACGCGTTGAGTTCTTCCCCACGTCAAGCAGAGCACCAAAATCAATTCCAGGTAGCAAAGGAGCTTGAGTGGGTGGTGCAATGGAACTCCAAGAGAGCTTCGATGTTGAGCCTTTGTTTTCCACCCCCACCGACACCGACTGGGGGATCCCGATGTCCCCTCTTCCTCTTCCTCTTCCTCTTCCTGTCCCACCCAGCAGCAGCCATATGATTATGGACAGCTTGGCCGGAGTACTTTGTAGATGTAGTTTCTGGCGTTGGTGGTAGCTAGGGATGTTGAATTTGGATTCTACTCCTAGATGTTTATCCCCCCTTGTTGTGCACTATATATATATATATTTCTGCATGAATGAATTTGCAGGGATTTGCGTACACCAAATGGGTTTTGGAAAAAACAGACAAGCGACAGGGTGATCAGGGCGGGACACAACGGGGTTGTCGGGGTCAAGAGGACCATCAAGTTTCACCCTTCCCCGCCCACGTCCACGGGAGATGATGCATTGCCGTTGCCGGGCACCAACACCAACTGGATCATGAACGTCTACTATTATTGTCTCCACGGATCTGTCCAGGTATGTAGTAAAATGGTGGTCTCACAAGTACCACTACATGATATTCGTCTGGACATACTAAATGTTGTTTAATTTAATTCAATGATGCATGCATGTACCTCGTCGCTTGCTTGCTTAATCCATGCATGTAGCATGGTTTAGTCCTGTGCCATGTATTCGAGACAGACTCAACCGACTACGACGACACTCCCAAATGCATCAGCGTCGGATGCCATCCAGGATCTTGCAATGGTAACTACTACTCCCTCCGTATGTAGTCACTTGTTAAAATCTCTAGAAAGACAAATATTTAGAAACAGAGGGAGTAGTAAATAACAATATCTATCTTCATGGGGGGGTAGTACTACTCTACAACATTCAGCACTAGCTAGCACCGTCCTTGTCGAATGAAACCTGTGGATTTCTGAAAATCCTGCTTGTGATGCAGGAAACCACAGTGGTCAAGCATTCGGAGCTCCAAGCAGCAACGCTTTATCCAATTCAACACATCCAGGATTAAACTCTTACATTGCAGAACTTGGGAACCTCTTGCTCGGTGACCCTGGTGACCATGACAACTCCGCAGGTAAGCTCGAGCTAGTCTTACATACATATATCAATTGAGAAACCTAGCTAGAAAGACACTGCAAGCTTATTTATTTATTTATTTATTTATTTCCTTTCTCATTGGGATTGCTAGATACTGCAAACTCTAGTGCAACAGCAGGCGCACCTCCAAAAGCTGACCATGGGCTCTCGAAAAAGCGCAAGAAGACCTCGGATGTTTGGGATTACTTCACCAAGATATTTGCACGCGACATCAACGGGAAGGTGCTGACATTCGCGGCGTGCAACCACTGCTGCAAGATACTAACAGGCAGTTCCAAGGGTGGCACCACACACCTCGCAAGGCACGCGTGCCCGTGCAAGCTCAAACCAGTAGAAGCTGGCAGAAATGCCAAGGATTCCTAAGTTCTTGGTCGGCTCATTTCTTTAATTAGGAATGCTTTTAGTATTATATAAGTTGAGGGTACTACTAAAATTTGAAGGCTAGCTACGGAAATAAGATGGCTCAGCGGCTGCTCCGTGTCCGTGTGTGGATCACCGTTGTTCTATTTTCTCTTTCTTTCTTTTTTACTCCGCGTAGGCATGACTTCGTTTTTGTATAAGTTTTGCCGGCGTGATTCTTTTATATGTGTGTATTGGTGTTGATTGTGTGCATCCTGTCATGCGCATTATCTTGAGTGTATGTTCATTGTGTTAATATCTCCCTGATGTACATTATGAGCCAATAAAAAGAATGCTCTTTATCAAAAGAGAAGTAAGATTTACTAGAGGGTATCAATGGCCTGTTTTGTTGCAGTAATGAAGTAAAGCATATTAATCTAGTACGCAATAAAATAGGTTACAATTGAAGTATATTATCAGCCAAAAAAACATCTTATATCTTATATTTACTAATTGGAGGCACCATACGAGGCTCCACGTTAATTCTAGTTACATATTTTTTTACCGTCCGATGAATTCACGATATGTTTGAAGCCCGTTGGATGAAGTTGTAGATACGAAGTAAGTTAAAAAAAAATCTGAGGTCCGCCACCCCAACAATGGAAAACCTGAGCGTAATAACTTTCTTTATTATTAAAAAAATACACATAAGAAAGAGTCCTCACGCTATTAGAAAAGAGGGCCACACCCCAGTATGAAAAAAGTACTCACGCTATTAAAAAAGTAGGCCCTCCTCACCCATGTTTCCAATAAATCACGTTTTTCTAAAAAAAAGTAAAAAGGTACGTACAAACATTTGCCTTCTCCTCATACGAGCACACACCCCTATTTTCCATCTATACAAAAACCACGTGCATGTGCACATTGAGAAAGATAAGAAAGAAAACTACAAAAGGAGTCCAGAAGCCTCACGTTAAGAAGAAGGTTGTCCAACTAAAAAAAATCATATGCCCGACTGAAAAAGAATTTAAATCCCACGTACAAAAAGAAGACCGCGTTATTAAAATAAGCCAAATCACACACACGTACATTAATCTATCTCTAATGGCTCCTACATATCATTATTGCCAAGGTTATTAATTTAATATATGAAGTTACCTAATTGTGACACAAGAAGGAAAATACCCATAGATTGTCACATGTCAAAAAATATTATATGAATTTAAACTGTTGAAAATATAACTGAATGAATAATACTGTTTTTGGCAGTTTCGAACATCAAGTTTTTTGCTTGGGGTTCAAAAATCAGATCGTCGAATATTGCAAATGGGGGCATCAACCAGATCCATTATTTTTTAATTTTTTGGAGATAAACATTTTGACTACTCTATATTTGGATTTGATGTTAGATAGATACATTCTAAATTACCATGATGAAAAGGGATTCTACATCCAGATTCACATGAAAATAATAACCATGTACCCTTCCACTTGAATAAGAAAAAAAAAGTGATGCTCCCGCGCAAAAAATAATGAACAATGCTTAATTATTTTTGAGAAAAAGTCAAACAATGACTAAGTACCTTCCTGCAGACGAAATAAACACCAGAAAAACAACTGCATAGAGAAAGAAGCGTAAGAAGAAGAAGAATGAGCATATGATAGCTGAATGCTAAAAACAAAGCCCGACCCGCGGGTCCTTGTATTTAGCGCGTGGAGTGCTGAGTGTCAAGAACGCGCACCCCCATGGCGCTCCTGTGGGCCGCCCCATATAGGACTTGCCCAATTCTTTTGACAACGTACGGCTCATGTTACCTAAAAACATAACATAGAGCACGTAGGCTAGAAAAAAAACATATTCCCTCCGGCACCAAAGTTGTACAAAGTCAGCGACACTTATTTTGGGATATATGGCGTAAGATTCTTCTATTTGATTTTTATCTGTTTTCTCAGACGACATTTTATTTTCAGTCATTTTCTATTTAAAATAATTTTTATATTTTTAAAGAGTGTTTATGAATATAAAAAATATTCCCAACTTTGAAACCAAACCACATATTTGAAAAATTCGTGAGTTAAAAAATATGAAACTGAAAAAGATCTTCACAATTTCAAAAATGATAGCAAATTCCATAAAAGTGCGCAGAATTAAAAAAATCGCTAATTCAGGAAATGTTCATGAATTTGAAAATAATAATCATGAATTCCATAAATGTTCATAATTTGAATGTCCACGAATTCAAAAGATGTTTGGAGAATTGAAAAATGTTCTTGATTTAAAAAAAGATTGTTTATTTAAAAAATGTTGAGAATTTGGAAAAATGTTCTTGATTTAAAAACGATTGTCCATTTAAAAAATGTTGAGAATTTGGAAAAATGTTCATAATTCCAAAAAGCAAGTTTGAGAATTCAAAATTGTTCGTGAATTCAAAAAATGTTTGAGAATACAGAAAAAGGAAAAATATTATAAATATGAAATATTGTTCGTGAAAATGAAAAATCTTCACAATTTTTTAAAATCAAAGCATATTCGTAAATTAAAAAATAACCAGATTGTATAGGTATTCATGAATTAGAAAATGCAAAACAAATGAAAAAATGAAGATGAAAAAAGACACCAAACTGAAAAAACCAGAAGAAAACACTAAAAAATGGTGGTAAGGTTTTAGAACCTTCCCAAAACCAAAAAAGGTAGCCTCTCTATATGGGTGGGCAAAATCTTACCTAGCGAAATAAAAGGAGGTTTGCGTTACCTGGCTACTCGTCGACCTGTGCGGGAAATAGGATCGCCAACAACCCACGTCCATAAAAGCCAACAGCAAGGAGGATAATAGAAAAAAATAAATAGGTTCTCTTTCTGTGACAACACCAACATGAAAAATGTGTATGAAAAAAGGCCCATAACAGTTACATAGGCCTATAACTAGACAATCAGCAAAAACAACGAGCACGTATCTCGGCGTGCTCCGATTGAAAGGCTGTGGTCGTGACTCGTGAGTGCGACATAGTTAAATCTCAGCTAGCTGATATTTTGCAAAATCGCATTGTTATTTACGAGCATGCATCATTTTCTTCCGTAGTTTACCGGTAAGTAAGTGCACCTTCTCTGTTTCTAAATATAAGATATTCTTGCAGTTTTCAAACTGCAAAAACGTCTTATAGTTAGGAAAAGAGGTAGTAGTCTGTGGAGTTTTTTTTTTGAAGGAAGTAGTCTGTGGAGTTAGTTACAAGTATTACTAAAATAGAAAGACGCGTGGCAATGAGTGGTTGGGTTCAGACAAGGAGAAATCTTGTTCCATGTACGTACCACGTACTAGAATTCAGTCACATTTTTTTCATGTACGGAACTAGTCGTGATAGTACCACAAGAAGAATCAATTCATTCAGGTGGAATTTCTCCTTCCGTTCCTTCCATTCCGTGGTACTACTGTACACACCCGACTGTAATTCTCTGTCTTTCTGGCTGTCCTTTGTGCCGCGTGTGTGTAATAATAGTGCTAAACTAGTACTATAGCAGATGAAAATGAAGCGTAGGCCTGACTAAGAAAGAAAGGTGTAACCTTTCTGATTGTGAAACGTAAGCATGACAAGATGTATTGTATTACCAGCAAAGTGGAGGAGCCTAACCCTAACCCTAGCTAGTTAATTAATCTCACCAAGGTAGGATAGCAGACAGATGGAGCCAAGGTAGCAGGAGGAGTGGTGATTACCATGCACAAGTGGAAGGATTTGTTTAGTAACATCCTTATATGTATATGAGAAGCTAGTTTGCTCCTTGAGTTAGACTAGCAAATGGGTAGTAACATAGACTAGTAACATGCGTATGTTACTAGTCTATGTTACTACCTTTACAGTGGGGGTAACATATGTGTGGTAACATGCAACACTTCATTTATTAGGCTATAAACTCATCTTGCATTGATATGTGTGATGTTAGTCAGACTAGTCATAGTGGGGAGTAACTTAGACTAGTAACATACATATGTTACTAGTCTATGTTACCACCTTCATAGTGGGGAGTAACATGTATGTAGTATCATGCAAACCATCATTTATTAAGATGTAGACTCATTTTGCCTTGGGATGTGTTATGTTACAGTAACATATTATGTTACTCCAACCATCTCTCTCATTAAATACATGCCATGTAAGCAAATTTTTCTTGGGATGTGTTATGTTACTTGCTATGTTACTCCCATTATGAGCAGCCTCATACTACTAGTACTAGCTATGTTACCATTTTCCTCTCTTTTCTTTATTTATTGCTTGCCACATCATATATTTTATCTAAATATATGTGATGTTAATGGTTTTAGTGAAAATATACTATCAATGGTACGTCAGTCAGTCAAGGTCAAAAGTGCTTGCATTGCAATCGGTGGAGGATTGCGATTGCCAATGCAACATCTGGGAATGTCAAGCCAGCCCTAAGGGTACTACTACCTCTCTCTCAGTTTACAGGACGCGCGCGTATCCCTAGGTCGTCAATTTGACCAATCTAATACAAGTCATATATTACAAAAAATATACCAACATAAACTTTGGAGTTTCTACTTTCAAAATGTATAATTTTTGTGTTATATAGTTTATATTAGGGTGATAAAATTGTCAACCTAGGTATACGCGTAGGACTTGTAAACTGAAACGGAGGTAGTACGTTAGTTTAGACCAACGAACTCAACAACACCATTGACTTCAATTAATACTTACCGTTTACACCAAACCAAACAACCCATACAAAGAGCATGTAGACTAATATAACCATAATTTCCCTCAAAAAGAAAAAAACTAATATATAACCATAAACACCCATATATAAATTATTTCAGATAAATAAACTTGTACTAGTAACAAGTTTTAGGCAGCCGGTTGCATGCAAAATCCAACTTGGTCGCTGCCCCCAATCGATTTGAATAAAACGGGTCATTACCAGATTCTCCTAGCAGCTCAAGTAACGGGAGACAAATCTAATGCTTCAAAATTATCCAGCCAGTCGTCAGCATAACATTTTATAAACATTTTTTTAATGTTAGATACATTTTTTGAAACACGGCGGTATTTATTTATAATGTCACATGCAATTTTTAATGGTTAGAAGTATTTTTGTTATATTACGGAATTCTGGTTTACATTGTGTACACATTTTTGAAAATTTTCACCCAGAGTTCTTTGAAATGCAGGAACAGTTTTCATTGTCATAAACATTTTTTAAAAGATATTAATATTTTTTAGTTGCTCTAACATTTTTTATACTATGTTAACATTTCTAAAATTCATGTTTTAATTTTTCAAAAATATTCATTTAAAATATAAATAAAACTAAAAAGATCTAAATTAGTGTGACGTCACCTAGCATCAGCATGACATCAGCGTGGCATACCCACATTCCTACTGGGCCGGCGCAGCACCAGCTCCCTGTAGCCGAGGCTGCCTTCCACCTCGCTATAAGCGAGGCATAGACGCTCCCCCTAGCGCTCTACACGCTACATAGGAGAAGGAGATCCCGCGCTCGCGTCGCTCTACAAATCATGCGACAACACCAACATGAAAATAAATAAAGAAAAACCCAAAAAGGTTCATAACAATGACATAGGCCCTTAACGAGGCAACCAGTGAAAACACAGATGAACAGGCCGCACCTCCGGCGCACGATGACCGTCAGCGCGAATCCGGATGAAATCTACAATTCAGGTGAAAATTTAGAAGTTACTCAAAAAATAAAGGTGAAAATTTAGAAGCACACAATCTAGCTAGATTTTCACTCTCTTTAGAACAGGGTAGACAGACTTTGTTGGGTCAGCCCCATGACTTGTTGGGTAGACAGACTTTGTTGAGCAATAAAATCTAGCGTGTTGCCCTAAAAAAAGGTGAAAATTCAAAGACAAAACATTGCCTTGTGTAGTTTATTGATCGTAGGTAGTTGTGGGTACGATTTAGAGCGTGCGTGGCCGTGGCAATGCGTGGTTGGGTTGAGACAAGGAGAAATCTTCTTCCGTGTAAGTACGTAGGTAGATTTCCATGCACGTACGGAACTAGTCGTCGAATCAATTCAGACTTCAGGTGGAAACAATGGAATTTCTTCGTCCCTTCCATTCCGTTCCGTTGTACTGTACACACCTGCACCTACAATTCTGCATGATTGCACGCGTGCGTCAGTGCGTCCACTCTGTCTGTCGTCCTTTGTACCGCGTGCGTGTAATAATAGCACCAGTGGCACCACCCCACTCGCCTCTCTGGAGGTGTTCTAACACGCCTAGCCGCGCGCCCTCCCGCTGCCGGAGTTGGCCGGACAGCCAACGCCGTCGTGCTCCAGCTAACCGTCGGCCTAACCGGCTTAATTAGAGCGCTAATCACCCTTCCCCTCTCACTGACAACTAGGCCCCGCCCCGTTAATTAACTAAAGTGCTAACTAATTTAACTAATGTCACACTGACATATGGGACCCACACCTTAATTAATCTACGTTTTATAATTTAACACCGCTGGAGGTGTCAGCCTATGACAGGTGGGGCCCCACCACTATTCTAGTGGATAAGGCCGGCCCAGTCAGCTGCTGCCTCAGCAGCTGGGCCCCATCTGTTAGCCTCTGTGCACTTTGTTGGGTACACTTTTGTGTACCCCTAGCAATTTAACCATTTATCGTCAGATGTTTGATAATTTCATAAAATGATTAAATCCTTTTAAATTAATATAAAATAATCTATTACTCGGATGGAAAAACTTTGTACATGAAAGTTGCTCAGAACAATGAGACGAATCTGGATACGCAGCCTGTTCGTCCGCCACACATCCCTAGCATAGCGAACACGCAACTTTCCCCCTCCGGTTCATCTGTCCGAAAACGCGAAACACCGGGAATATTTTCCCGGATGTTTCCCCCCTTCACCGGTACCACCTCATACCGCGCCAGGGCACCCCTAACACCGCTACTTGTCTTGTCATGCATCGTTATGCACCTGTTTGCATTATATTCATTGTTTCTTCCCCCTCTTCTCTCCGATAGACTACGAGACCGACGCCGCTGCTACCCAGTACGACTACGGTGTTGACGACCCCTCTCTCCGGTCAGAGAAACCAGGCAAGCCCCCCTCTTGATCACCAGATATCGCCTATTCTTCTCTACTGCTTGCATTAGAGTAGTGTAGCATGTTACTGCTTTCCGTTATCCTATCCTGATGCATAGCCTGTCCTTGCTACTACTGTTGTTACCTTTACCTGCAATCCTAAATGCTTAGTATAGGATGCTAGTTTACCATTAGTGGCCCTACATTCTTGTCCATCTGCCATGCTATACTACTGGGTCGTGATCACTTCGGGAGGTGATCACGGGCATATGATATATACTTATACTGTTACATTACTTATGATATTGTTCGGAGATGGGGGCTGAAGGGGCAGGTGGCTCCATCCAGGTAGTGGTGGGCCTGGGTTCCCAATGGCCCCCGACTGTTACTTTGTGGCGGAGCGACAGGGCAGGTTGAGACCACCTAGGAGAGAGGTGGGCCTGGCCCTGGTCGGCGTTCGCGGTTATTTCAAGATAACACATTTAACGATATCTTGGTATTTGATCTGAGTCTGGCCATTGGCCTATACGCACTAACCATCTACGCGGGGACAGTTATGGGCACTCGACGCCATGGTATCAGCCGGAGCCTTCGTGACGTCAGCGACTGAGCGGCGCGCGCCGGATTGGACTGGAACGCCTGCTAGGCTAGGTCTGCTTCTGGCCGCCCTCGCAACATGCAAGTGTGCAAAGGGCGATGGGCCCAGACCCCTGCGCCATAGGATTTAGACCGGCGTGCTGATCTCTTTGTTGTGCCTAGGTAGGGCTGCGACGTGTTGATCTTCCGAGGCCGGGCATGACCCAGGAAAGTCTGTCCGGCCAAATAGGATCGAGCGTGTTGGGTTATGTGGTGCACCCCTGCAGGGAAGTTAATCTATTCGAATAGCCATGATCTTCGGTAACAGGACGACTTGGAGTTGTACCTTGACCTTATGACAACTAGAACCGGATACTTAATAAAACGCACCCTTCCAAGTGCCAGATACAACCGGTGGTCGCTCTCTCACAGGGCGACGAGGGGAGGATCATCGGTTAGGATTATGCTATGCGATGTTACTTGGTGAACTTAGCATCTACTCTCTTCTTCTGCTGCAAGATGGATGTTACCAGAAGCGTAGTCTTCGATAGGACTAGCTATCCCCCTCATATTTCGGCATTCTGTAGTTCAGTCCACATATGATACCCTTATTCCATTTGATACCAATGCATACATATGTAGTGTAGCTCCTTGCTTGCGAGTACTTTGGATGAGTACTCACGGTTGCTTTGCTCCCCCTTTTCCCCCTTTCTATACCCGTTTGCTGCGACCAGACGATGGAGTCCAGGAGCCAAACGCCACCGTCGATGACGACTCCTACTACACCGGAGGTGCCTACTACTACGTGTAGTCCGCTGATGACGACCATGAGTAGTTTAGGAGGATCCCAGGCAGGAGGCCTGCGCCTCTTTCGATCTGTATCCCAGTTTGTGCTGGCCTTCTTAAGGCAATCTTGTTTAACTTATGTCTGTACTCAGATATTGTTGCTTCCGCTGACTCGTCTATGATCGAGCACTTGTATTCGAGCCCTCGAGGCCCCTGGCTTGTATTATGATGCTTGTATGACTTATTTATGTTTTACAGTTATGTTGTGATATCTTCCCGTGAGTCCCTGATCTTGATCGTACATGTTTGCGTGCATGATTAGTGTACGATTGAATCAGGGGCGTCACAAGTTGGTATCAGAGCCGACTGCCTGTAGGAATCCCCCTTCCACACTCCTTGGCCGAAGTTGAGTCTAGACATTACAAAACTTTTACTAACATGGTTGTGTGCCTTACGGGCCCACGTCACCATCTGGGTGGTATTAGGATCTTTTACTCCTCGACCTATACTCTGGGATTCTAATCTCTCTTCTATTCTGGTTAAATGGTTTTGCTAACTCTAACTCTAGGTTCTCGTAAATACTTCACCCGGAGAGCCCCTTATCACAAATGATCGCCTACTACACTAGTAGATTTTGAAGTTACTCTCTGATACTCTTTTGAGACTTTGTGCCCGTTGCTTTTGCAATTCCCTACCACTGTTATATCATTACGGATAACTACATACACTTGCCTTTTCAATCCCATGGATCTTGTTATTACAAGATACCCTAAAAATTCTCTCTATTGTTCCAAGAATACTTTGTGCCTACTTCCTTGCAGTTCATTAACCACATGAACACCCCTACGGATTATTCCTCGCACATACCGAGTATCCGCCCATCCCCGGTTGTTTATGTGTTTCACTAAGGTCTTCGAAATAATATTCGATCTTCCGAAAATCCTTAGCAGCTTATTGCTCTTGAAATTCTTGCTTGCTTGCATTATGGTTAATCCCATAAATATAGTACTCTTATTGGCAGCCTTTGTCACTATCATTTTGAGTCCATTGATTCAAAATATTGGGAATGCTCGCATTCCTTAATCAGATCCTTCGTTTCGGCCTTCCGGCTCAGACGCCATTTTAAACATGAGTTGGATCTCGACCAATCAAATTGCCATCGATTGCACCTCTAAGGCTATTCAACTTATCCATCCCTAATCAGAGCATTGCTTCTGATCCCTTGTCTTGGAAATCATAATTCCTTTGCATTTGAGCTTTGAGTTAGTCAGTTGTTTCTATAATCTGATCTCCTTGCATTCTTTCTTCCCCTGGTTGAGTACCGATGCTTACATCAGATCCCTTGAGGACCATTGGATCCTTTGTTAGATTTTATCCAACAACGTCCTTCATACTTAATCACTTTGGAAGTTATTCCTCTGATATATAATGCCATTGGTAAATCCTATTCTCTGTTTGGCCAACCATGCTCTGCTTATGAGCTGGTGCTATTTACTCTTGAAGATTGTGGTATATGTTTCTATGATGCCCCGATGGGTTGAAGCTATGCCTTTTCTAATCTGTGCAAACTCGGAAGCTTCTACGAGCCATACTCTTATGGTATTTTGCTAAATAAAATTTCTACACTACAGCTTCATCAAAAGCAAGAAGTAAAATGAAAGGTTATGCATGGAAGAAGGGGGAGTCGACCTTGAGCCTTTGCGTTCATGCCTATGGACCCGATGTGAAACTTATCATCGAAGCTTCTTGAGGGAGTCCTGGATTAGGGGGTGTTCGGATAGCCGAACTATACCTTCAGTCGGACTCCTGGACTATGAAGATACAAGATTGAAGACTCCGTCCCGTGTCCGGAAGGGACTTTCCTTGGCATGGAAGGCAAGCTTGGCGATACGGATGTTCAGATCTCCTACCATTGTAACCGACTCTATGTAACCCTAACCCTATCCGGTGTCTATATAAACCGGAGCGTTTTAGTCCGTAGAACAACATACACATCAACAATCATACCATAGGCTAGCTTCTAGGGTTTAGCCTCTCCGATCTCATGGTAGATCAACTCTTGTAATACCCATACCATCAATATTAATCAAGCAGGACGTAGGGTTTTACCTCCATGGAGAGGGCCCGAACCTGGGTAAAACTTCGTGTCCCCCGCCTCCTGTTACCATCCGGCCTAGACGCACAGTTCGGGACCCCCTACCCGAGATCCTCCGGTTTTGACACCGACATTGGTGCTTTCATTGAGAGTTCCTCTGTGTCGTCGCCATCAGGAAGGATGCCTCGCCCCGTCTTTAAAGACGGCACCGTTGCTAAGGGAGCTTTGGCTGTCGGCCAAACCCTCCGGCTAGGTGGTTTTCTTATGACCACCTGTTCGGCTTCTACGCCGACGATGACCTCTCGAGCCATCGAAAACAATCTTCATGTCAACTAGGAACTTGCCGAGCAGTTAGATCCAATAGAGCTTTCCTCCATAAACGAGCTCTTGGATCGCTTCGCCGCCCTGGGAGTCGCTACGGATTACGACCAGATTGGGCCTAAAACCGATCTGAGAAAGATTAACTCTCCCCAAGCCACCCACCACGTTGCCGTGGTAGAGGGACAGTGCGGCGACCCTTCATCTATCCTAAGGACTCGCTACGTCCGGATTCCCGATCCCTCCAAGACGGATGTCCGCGGAGGGGAGGATATCACTCAAGACCTGAACCTAGAATCAGGTGACGGACTGGATTCATTGGACGACATCCAGGAATCCAAATTTTCGAGTTCGGAAATTCCTCGGCCTCTGAGCCTCAGAAGGGGTAAGGCTTCGGATTTAATTCCACCCACCCACCCGAACATTAGCGATCTATCCCAAATCAGGCAAGAGCCCAACGAAATAGTACATCATTACTGGGCCAGATTCCTCCTGGTTATGCACAGGATAAAGGGCTGCTGCGAGGAAGACGCAATTCTATCCTTCTGCAATAATTGCATGGACAAGGGAATACTCAACGCCATAAGTCGCCGTGATATTACACGCTTCGCTGACTTAGCATCCATAGTATGAAAGTACTGTGCGATGGAAAGCGCCCGGAAAACCGAAACTAAATTTTGGGACAATCCGGCCCTTAATGCAAGCCCAGTCCGAAACAAAAGGGTGCATCATCGCCAGACACCCGGGTCAAAGACCAAAAAGCAAAAACCCTCTACAGGGCATGGAACCGTATTGGAAGGATGGCTTAATGGACCCTGTAAAATTCATAGCACAGAGGACGCCACACCAACTCACAGCCTTAGAGCATGTTGGATACTCCGGCAGGTGGCCAAGATCGGCGAGAACCTCCTAATCCCGGAGACCACAGAAAGCCACCCCAGAGACACCAATACGGTACTAATAGTCTTCGAGACCTTCGCATCAAATAATATGCGAAAAAGGACACTCCGCAGCCTTGCCGAAGTCTACCAAGTAGCAACAGTAAACCCGTGGAGTGACACGGCCATTACCTTCAACGCCAGTGATGAACCTAAATTACGAACAGCCCGAGCACTAGCTGCATTGGTCCTCAGTCCAATAGTGGACGACTTTCGTCTCACCAAGGTACTCATGGATGGCGGCAGCGGATTGAACCTCATCTATGAGGAAACCCTCCAAAAAATGGATATAGACTGAAACCGCATCACGCGAAGCAGCACAACCTTTAGAGGAATAATCCCCAGTCGGGAAGCGCGCTGTACAGGAAAAATCACACTGGATGTGGTGTTCGACACACCGGACAATTACAGGTCCGAAGAAGTCACGTTCCACGTGGCCCCGTTCAGCAGTGGTTATCACGCTTTGCTAGGGCGGGAAGCATTCACAATCTTCCAGGCAATACCCCATTACGGGTACATGAAGCTCAAGATGCCCGGGCCTAACGGGATCATCACTCTCGCTAGTGATCGGGATGTAGCACTCCGCGCCGAAAACAAGACAGTCTCACTGGCCCTCGAGGCACTATCCGAAGCCCTAGCAGCCGAGGAACTGACTGCGCTGTGCTCTACCGTGAATAGGGACGACGTGGTACTCGACAAAAGATCCAAGTCCACCTCCTTTAAACCAGCGGACGAAATAGTCAAATTCCAAGTCCATCCAACGGACCCCAACAAAACAGCTTCCATCGGAGCACAGTTAAACCCTGATGTCGATGCCGCATTGCGAGAGTTCCTATGGGAGAACTGGGACATTTTCGCCTGGCATCCTTTGGACATGCCAGGAATCCCACGCAAGCTAGCCGAGCACAGCTTAAATATCCAAATAGGATTCAAACCTGTCAAACAGGCTCTTCGGCGTTTTTCCGAACCTAAGAGACAGGCTATGGGAGAGGAGCTAGCAAAGCTATTGGAGGCCGGATTCATCAAAGATATAAAACATCCGGACTGGCTAGCAAACCTGGTGATGGTACCAAAGAAGGACAAATCCTGGCGCCTGTGTGTCGATTTTAAAGACCTCAACAAGGTTTGCCCAAAGGATCCCTTCCCTCTCCCCCGCATCGATCAAATTATCGATGCCACCGCAGGACACGATTCGTTGTGTTTCCTCGACGCATATTCTGGCTACCATCAAATCAAGATGGCAGAATCAGACCAAGCCGCAACGGCATTTATCACACCATATGGGCCATTCTGCTTCAACACGATGCCCTTCGGGCTCAAAAACGCCGACGCAACATATCAGCGAATGATTCAGACATGTCTGGCAAGCCAGATCGGTAAAACAGTGGAGGCATACGTAGATGATGTGGTCGTCAAAACAAGACATGTTGAATCTCTAGTAGACGACTTGAGGCTCACATTTTATAATCTCCGAACATACGACATCAAGCTCAACCCGGAAAAATGCGTTTTCGGCGTCCCAGCCGGAAAGCTCTTGGGCTTCATTGTATCCAGTAGAGGAATTGAAGCAAATCCAGCCAAGATCCGAGCTCTGTCGCAATTGGATATCCCAAAGGACCTCAAACAAATACAGAAGTTAACCGGATGTGTGGCGACTCTAAGCCGTATCTCCCGCCTGAGAGAAAAGGTCATCCCCCTTTACCGCCTCCTTCGGCGCACCGAACACTTCAAATGGACGGACGCAGCCACGGCCGAACTCGATGAAATAAAAGCCATACTGGCAACAAACCCAGTCCTGGCCGCGCCAAACACCGGTGAACCAATGTTATTGTACATCGCAGCAACACATCAGGTTGTAAGCGCAGTGCTCATCGTCGAACGAGAAGCGGACGGACACAAATTCCCCCTTCAAAGGCCTGTCTATTATGTGTCCACTGTCCTCACTCCCTGCAAATCACGGTACCCGCATTATCAAAAGATTGCGTACGCGGTATTCATGGCATCCCGGAAGCTACGACACTACTTTCCAAGAGTGTTCAATAACAGTAGCCTCGGAAGTACCACTTAATGACATTATTAACAACCGTGACGCAACGGGACGGATCGCGAAATGGGCCATCGAGCTCCTCCCGTTCGACATAACTTATAAGCCACGACGAGCCATCAAGTCACAAGTTTTGGCCGATTTCGTCGCAGAATGGACGGAGGCCGAAGTCCCTAAAGAGTACGGCACATATTCAAATTGGATCATGCATTTTGACGGCTCCAAGATGTTGGCCGGACTGGGGGCTGGTGTCATTTTGATGTCCCCCACAGGAGACACAGTTCAATATGTACTACAGATTATGTACACAGACTCCAACAATGCAGCCAAATATGAGGCCCTTTTACATGGTCTCCGGATGGCAGTATCCATGGGCATTCAACGCCTAGAGGTGCGCGGGGACTCGAACCTCGCAATATCCCAAATAAATGGAGACTTCGATGCCAAAGATACAAAGATGGCAGCTTACCGTAACGCCGTCCTAAAAATGTCAGCTCGGTTCGAAGGGCTTGAATTTCACCACATAGACCGGGAAAATATTAAGGCGGCAGATGTCTTGGCACGCATCGGCGCAAAACGCGATGTAGTCCCCCCTGTTGGAAATATGCCCTAGAGGCAATAATAAATTGATTATTATTATATTTCCTTGTTCATGATAATTGTTTATTATCCATGCTAGAATTGTATTGATAGGAAACTCAGATACATGTGTGGATACATAGACAACACCATGTCCCTAGTAAGCCTCTAGTTGACTAGCTCATTGATCAATAGATGGTTACGGTTTCCTGACCATGGACATTGGATGTCGTTGATAACGGGATCACATCATTAGGAGAATGATGTGATGGACAAGACCCAATCCTAAGCATAGCACTAGATCGTGTAGTTCGTATGCTAAAGCTTTTCTAATGTCAAGTATCATTTCCTTAGACCATGAGATTGTGCAACTCCCAGATACTGTAGGAGTGCTTTGGGTGTGCCAAACGTCACAACGTAACTGGGTGGCTATAAAGGTACACTACGGGTTTCTCCGAAAGTGTCTGTTGGGTTGGCACGAATCGAGACTGGGATTTGTCACTCCGTGTGACGGAGAGGTATCTCTGGGCCCACTCGGTAGGACATCATCATAATGTGCACAATGTGACCAATGAGTTGATCACGGGATGATGTGTTACGGAACGAGTAAAGAGACTTGCCGGTAACGAGATTGAACAAGGTATCGGGATACCGACGATCGAATCTCGGGCAAGTATCGTACCGATAGACAAAGGGGATTGTATACGGGATTGATCGAATCCTCGACATCGTGGTTCATCCGATGAGATCATCGTGGAACATGTGGGAACCAACATGGGTATCCAGATCCCGCTGTTGGTTATTGACCGGAGAACGTCTCGGTCATGTCTGCATGCTTCCCGAACCCGTAGGGTCTACACACTTAAGGTTCGGTGACGCTAGGGTTATAGAGATATTAGTATGCGGTAACCCGAATGTTGTTCGGAGTCCCGGATGAGATCCCGGACGTTACGAGGAGTTCCGGAATGGTCCGGAGGTAAAGAATTATATATAGGAAGTGCTATTTCGGCCATCGGGACAAGTTTCGGGGTCACCGGTATTGTACCGAGACCACCGGAAGGGTCCCGGGGGTCCACCGGGTGGGGCCACCTGCCCCGGGGGCCACATGGGCTGTAGGGGGTGCGCCTTGGCCTATATGGGCCAAGGGCACCAGCCCCAAGAGGCCCATGCGCCAAGATAAGAGGGAAAGGAAGAGTCCTAAAGGGGGAAGGCACCTCCGAGGTGCCTTGGGGAGGAGGGACTCCTCCCTTGGCCGCACCCTTTCTTGGAGGAAGGGCCAAGGCTGCGCTTGTCGTGGTTCTAAGCCTGATAGTAGAGTGGGGGGTAGGTATGGAGAGGCAAGGTCCTAGCTATGGAGAGGTTGTAAACACAAGGGATGTACGAGTTCAGGCCCTTCTCGGAAGAAGTAATAGCCCTACGTCTCGGAGCCCGGAGGCGGTCGAGTGGATTATGAGTATATGAGTTACAAGGTGCCGAACCCTTCTACCTGTGGAGGGGGCGGCTTATATAGAGTGCGCCGGGACCCCAGTCAGCCCACGTAGGAGAGGGTTTAAGGTGAGTTAAGTCCGGGGCGTTACTGATAACGCCCCACATAAAGTGTCTTTACTACCATAAAGTCTACTTAATTACAGGCCGTTGCAGTGTAGAGTGCCTCTTGACCTTCTGGTGGTCGAGTGAGTCTTCGTGGTCGAGTCCTTCAAGTCAGTCGAGTGAGTCCCTTGTTGGTCGACTGGAAGGCGACCTCTTCTAAGGGTGTCCTTGGGTAAGGTACTTAGATCAGGTCCATGACCCTACCCTAGGTACGTGACCCCATCATTAGCCCCCGAATGGATTGAGGCTTCGAGTGAGGAAGGAGTTGATGTCGTTTCCGATTAACCTTTGCGCTCTGGTTGTGCGTTGTTCTGGACCAAAGAATCTCTTCGTCGATAGTGAGCAACTTGTCTTCAGTCGACTCTATCCATTCTCTTCTTTCATCGAGTGATCTTTCGGACTTCGACGATCCCCGAGCGACGGATCGCGGGAAACCCCGCGTCTGACAGACTGATCTGCTGTTCGCGGATTCTGCGGGATGCGAAATTTGGGGACGCGCGCTAAGCGGAGCGGACCGCGGTGTTCAGATGGGACGGGACATAGACGCCTCGATCTCCGCGCCGCTTTCTTCGCCACGTATCCCGTCTGCATAACTGTTCCTGGATATGATTAGATCGACCGGGCCCACCTATCATCCACTCGGAAGGGACCTTATAAATGCGCACGGCGAGGATTTTTGTACTGTGCCTCAGCATTCTCTCTCTCTCTGCTCCCTTCGTCTCCGTCCAGCGCGCTCGCTCTTGCCCCCGCGCAACTTCCCCTCGAGCATCTCGCTGGCAACCATGGCCAAGGAGAAGACGGCGGCGCTGGAACGTGCGAAGAAGGCGTCGGCGTCGGAGAAGGCGAAGGGGAGATCTACCAGCCGCGGCGGGTCTTCGTCCAGATCCCGCCTGCCGAAGGGCTGGGTCCAAGGAGACTGGATCCAGTCGACCATCACAGAAAAAGATCTCCTCGACATGGCCAACGAGGGCTTGATCCCTCATGGAGCTGCGAGGCTTCCGGGGAAGGAATGGCAGCCCCAGCCAGAAGAGGGTGAGTGTGTGCTCTTGGCCACCCATGTTGATCGTGGATTTTCTTTGCCGCCGAGTATTTTCTTCCGTGGCTTCTTGAACTTCTTTGGAGCGCAGCTCCACCACTTTACCCCAAATTCTATCGCCTATCTTGCCGCGTTCGTGTCCATGTGTGAGGGTTTCCTGGGCTGTCGACCGCACTGGGGTTTGTTCAAGCATATATTCACGTGTCGCTCTCAGACCGTGAAGAAGGCGAGCCCAGGCGATGAAAGAACCCGAGTCGTCCAAATGTGTGGGGGTCTGGGGATCCAGGTGAGGAACAAGAGCACCTTCCCGCCCATGACCTTTCCCGAGTCAGTCAGAGGCTGGCAGTCGACCTGGTTCTACTGCCAGGACCAGTCGACGCCGGGGCAGTCGAGTGGACTCCCTCAGTTTACCATGGACCGAGTGAACAAGCCCTCCTCTCTGAAGTTGATTCCGGAGGAGAAAGCTGACGTGAAGATGTTGATGGAGCGTGTGGTGCAGTTGGTTCGGGAGGGAGTGACGGGCATGGATCTCCTGGAGGTCTTCCTTAGGCGTCGCATCCAGCCCCTTCAGTTCCGGAGTCACTGCATGTGGTTGTACTGTGGGACTGAAGACGAGACTCGAGTCCATCCAGAAGCAGTCGACGATGTCACTCTGGAAAGATGGATGGTAGCCGTTACCGGAAACAAGGATAACCCACGCGGAGCCAGAAGGATTCCTCCACTCGACCACAACAGCGATCCAAACAAGGTACGCTTGCTCTGCTCTCCACTGTGTTCTTGTCACATTCATTTCTGTTTATCCTGCCGACTGGTCGATTGATCCTTGTCTTGATATCTGCTAGGCCCTCACCGAGCTGTACTCGATGCCCAATGGGGCACAAGCTCCGACTGAGGAGGGTGAGGCGAGTGGGGGCGAGAGCCAGGAAGAGGAGGAATGGGACTCGGACGTTGCAGAGGATGATGATGACGATGACGATGATGACGGTGATGAAGATGACGTTGAAGACGAGGAAGAAGAGGAGGAGGAGGTCGTCCCATCGCGCTCGGAAAGGCGGTCGAAGCTTGTCCACGACCCTTCGACTGAACGTGGTAAGGGGGTTGCGACCGCCGTTCAGTCGACCAAACGCCCTCGGACCACCTCTCTAGTGCCGACTGAAAAGGCGCCAAAGCAACCCAGGGCGGCCTCGTCGAAGCTGATCAAGCTCCTGCCGAAGATGAAGGTGTCCATCCCCACCATATCAGGGTAATCGTGCTGCTTAAGTCTTCTTATTTTGTGTGAACTTTGTCTCTGGTTGACGCTGAAGTTAGTCGACTGATTCTTTGGAGTTGCAGTGCTGCTACTTCTGAGACCTCAGCCCGGGCTGATGACCATGAGATGGAGGACGCAGCAACTTCAAAACCAGGTACTATATTCTTAACGCCGTTTTTAGTCGACTGACTCGCGATCTCTGATCCTGATTCTTCTCCGAAGGTCCACCCAACGCTGTTATCAATCTCCCTGATGATGATGAGGATGAGGAACCGCTGAAGCGCAGAAGGAGTAGGAAAGCGTCTGCCAGCAAGGTGTCCCAGGATGTGACGGCGCCTGAGATTCTGATTGCGGAGGAAGAGAACACCACTCGACACACGGTGTCCTTCGCAGATCCATTGACGAGTGCTCAGCAGCCCTCCCTCTTCACGGCGCACCACGTCCCAGAGGACCAAGCTGGCGCGGCGAAGGAGGCAATACGCCAGGCGGGAATCATGATGGAGCAGTTGAAGACCATCCGGGATGCGAGCCAGGCAGCTTATGACGACAGTTCTGCCCTCCAAAGCAATGTTCAGGTCAGTCGACCACCTTTTGTTCTGTTGGATATGCTACCAAAAACTTTTCCTTTCCGGAATTTATAATAGTCACCCACTGGGTGTGTTGATTAAACTCCGTGTTAGCGGGGGCACGCTGAGTGCACCCGCTAGGTGTAGTCCCCAAGGCTAAGGCCGACTGCTGGCAGTCGGCCTTAGGCTTTATGATGTCAATCTTTCTGTTAGTCGACTATGTCGACTGGATTTCACAAACCGGTGGGGGCACGCTAAGTGCACCCACTGGGTGTAGTCCCCGAGACTGTGGTCGACTGCTTGCAGTTGATTACAGTCTTAAAGAATACATCTCTCTCTTTTTTTTTTGAGGTCGACTGGTCGACTTTGTCTTCAACAGGATTAGTGGGGGCACGCTGAGTGCACCCACTGGGTGTAGTCCCCGAGACTACGGTCGAATGCTTGTATTCGGCTGTAGTCTTAGAAACGTGTGATTTTTCCTTTTTCACTCGGAAGTGAATTATATTTGACATTTAGTCGATTGGTTCTTCGCAGAACTCCTGTGATCTTGTGGCTCGCTACTCTGAGCTAGAAAACAAGCACACTCAACTCGAGCTAAGCTTGAAGCTGGTTCAGGAGAAGCTGACGAAGGCAAAGGAGGAGACCGAAGGTATGTTTGGTGAGACCCTGACGACTGCTTTTCCCCTTGCTTGTTTTAAAATCTGATCTTGCTGTAACTTGCAGGTAAGGTAAGGGAGGCCCAACAGAAGAAAGACCTCGAACTAGATGAGAAGATCAAGCTTGCTGACGAGAAGTTAGCTTCAGTCACCAAGCTTGAACAAGACAATACCAATCTGAAAGCTGCTCTTGGGATCGCCAACAAGGAGGTCAGTCGACTAAAAACTGATAAAGTTGCCCTGACCGACCAAGTCAGTAAGTTGACTGGGAAGAAAAATGATCTGGAGGCCTTCATGAGTGGTCTTGCCAAGAAGCTGTTTCTTATGCTTGAAGGTAAACCTCTATGCTCGGCAAACATTTCCAATTGTGGTTTTTCCATTCGACCATCCCCTTGACTTAGTGATGATCCTTGCAGAATTTTGTCAAAACTTTGAAGAAGAAACTAGCCGGCTAGAGCCAAACCTCGACCCCGTCAATTCTCCGGTGAACGACGAAGTTGCCATGGATGTTTTCCGACTAGAGTCTCGTGTTGCAGCTGTCGTGGACTATCTCGCAAGGCTGAAGGCCGCCACATCTCGCATCGACTCGACGCTCTGGCCTGAGGAGACACTTCAGAATGACCTTGAGTCGTTGATGGCCCGCTTGAACACGATCCCTGGTCGAGTGCAGGAATGGAAGAAGTCCTCGGCTCGGTGTGGTGCAGATGTTGCTCTGTGTCTGGCCCGAGTCCACTGTAAAGATGCGCGAGAAGAGAAGCTGGCGGCCCTTCGGGTGGCCAACACCAAGAAACACGACTTCAGGTCCTTTATGGAAACTTTCCTTGCGGCTGCCAGTCGGATCGCCGACGGAATTGACCTTGATGAATTCGTTGCACCTTCCAGCCCTCCACAGGAGGGGTAAAAAACTTCTTCTGGCTCGACGCTTTAAATTTGCCTCGGTATGCCGAGTGAAATTGTAACCGATAAACCTTAACAGGCTTAACGCCTGAGCACTTTCAGTTCTTTTAGATATCGATTCAAACTTGAATTTGGTGTTTGAATACGATTGCTTTTGGCTCGAAATGTCTTTTGCAGGTTCAAAGCAAGGCGCCTTTACTGCAATCGACTTATTCTTTAGTCCACTTAGGCGAGCACTGGGCTGCGGCTAATCCTCCGAGTGAGAGGGTTGCTCTTCACTCGGTAGGATTTTTTACAACTTAGGCGAGCACAGGGCTGCAGCTAAGCCCCCGAGTGAAAGTCTGGCTTACCACTCGGTAGGATTTTGATAACTTAGGCTAGCACTGGGCTGCAGCTAAGCCTCCGAGTGAGAGGGTTGCTCTTCACTCGGTAGGATTTTTGTAACTTAGGCGAGTGCTTGGACTGCAGCTAAGCCCCTGAGTGAGAGGTTTGCTCTTCACTCGGTAGGATTTTTATAACTTAGGCGAGTGCTTGGACTGCGGCTAAGCCTCCGAGTGAGAGGGTTGCTCTTCACTCGGT
>NC_057794.1:1257038-1280880 GCF_018294505.1 Triticum aestivum | reverse complement strand
GGATTTTTATAACTTAGGCGAGTGCTTGGACTGCAGCTAAGCCTCCGAGTGAGAGGGTTGCTCTTCACTCGGTAGGATTTTTGTAACTTAGGCGAGTGCTTGGACTGCAGCTAAGCCCCCGAGTGAGAGGTTTGCTCTTCACTCGGTAGGATTTTTATAACTTAGGCGAGTCCTTGGACTGCAGCTAAGCCCCCGAGTGAGAGGTTTGCTCTTCACTCGGTAGGATTTTTATAACTTAGGCGAGTCCTTGGACTGCAGCTAAGCCTCCGAGTGGAAGTCTGGCTTACCGCTCGGTAGGATTTTGATAACTTAGGCGAAATGGATTCGCAGCTAAGCCTCCGAGTGGGAGTCTGGCTCACCACTCGGTAGGATTTTTACAAACTTAGGTGAAACGGATTCGCGGCTAAGCCTCCGAGTGGGAGTCTGGCTCATCACTCGGTAGGATTTTTACAAACTTAGGCGAAACGGATTCGCGGCTAAGTCACCCACTGAGGGGGAATTTTATTGGACAAAAATAAAAAGTGACAGAAATTATGGAGGAACTATGACACTATTATTTTGAGGTCCATGAACTACAGAAGTACTTTATTGCAACTCATCCGAGTGATAAAACTTAAGTATAAAATGGGCGGAGTAGTTCCGCGTTCCAAGCTCGGGGCTCGTCGATATTATGCTCGACGTTGTAAAGACGGTACGCCCCATTGTGGAGAACCTTGGTGACGATGAAGGGACCTTCCCAAGAAGGAGCAAGCTTGTGTGGTTTGTGCTGATCCACTCCGAGAACTAAATCTCCTTCTTGGAAGGCTCGACCTCTCACATTTCTGGCGTGGAAACGACGCAAATCTTGTTGGTAGATGGTCGACCGGATCAGAGCCATCTCCCTTTCTTCCTCTAAAAGGTCGACTGCGTCCTGCCGCGCTTGTTCAGCCTCTGCTTCGTTGTAGATTTCAACTCGAGGAGCATTGTGGAGAAGATCACTCGGCAAGACTGCTTCAGCTCCGTAGACCAAGAAGAATGGAGTTCTTCCGGTCGACCGATTAGGTGTGGTCCGCAGCCCCCAAAGCACTGAGGGAAGTTCGTCGACCCAAGCTCCAGCCGCGTGTTTGAGATCACACATCAGTCGGGGCTTCAATCCCTTAAGAATCAGTCCATTAGCTCGCTCTGCTTGTCCATTCGACTGCGGATGGGCGACTGAAGCGTAGTCGACCCGTGTGCCTTGGGAGTTGCAGAAATCTCTGAATTCCTCCGAGTCAAAGTTCGAACCATTATCCGTAATGATGCTATGCGGGACTCCATATCTGAATATTAGTTCCCTGATGAAGCTAACAGCAGTACCGGTGTCAAGGTTCTTGATTGGTTTAGCCTCGATCCACTTGGTGAACTTGTCGACTGCCACCAGTAGATGCGTGAAGCCACTTCGTCCTGTTCTCAAAGGACCGACCATGTCCAGTCCCCATACTACGAAAGGCCAGACGAGTGGGATGGTCTTCAGAGCCGACGCAGGCTTGTGCGACATATTCGAGTAGAACTGACATCCCTCGCACTTATCCACTATCTCTTTTGCCTTCTCATTCGCCTTTGGCCAGTAAAATCCGGCTCGGTATGCTTTGGCCACGATGGTCCGAGAGGACGCATGATGACCACAGGTTCCCGAGTGGATATCATTGAGGATGAGTCGACCTTCTTCTGGTGTTATGCACTTCTGACCAACTCCAGTCGCGCTTTCTCTGTACAATTGTCCTTTGATTACGGTAAAGGCCTGACGGACGATCTGTCGAGCCTCTTCCTCATCCTCCGGAAGCTCTTTTCTCAGGATATACGCGACGTATGGAACTGTCCAGTCGGGAATGACCACCAAGACCTCCATGATCAAGTCGACCACTGCTGGGACTTCAACCTCGGTCGGATCTGTGGCACTCTTGGGCTGTGGAGTTTCTTCGGTGAAAGGATCTTCTTTGACTGACGGAGTGTGTATATGCTCCAAGAACACACCACTCGGAATGGCTTCTCTCTTGGAACCTATCTTTGCTAGATCATCAGCTGCCTGATTTTTCAGTCGGGGTATATGATGGAGCTCCAACCCCTCGAACTTCTTTTCCAGCTTCCTCACTGCACTGCAGTATCCAGTCATGGCTGGGCTTCTCACGTCCCACTCTTTCATCACCTGGTTGACCACTAAATCTGAGTCGCCATAGACCATCAGGCGACGGACGCCGAGTGAAATGGCCATGCGCAACCCATATAAGAGGGCCTCATATTCTGCCTCATTGTTGGAGGAATCAAAGTGAATCTGGAGCACATATCTGAGCTTATCTCCTCTGGGGGAAACCAGGACAACCCCAGCACCGGAACCATTCAACATCTTAGAGCCATCAAAGAACATGGTCCAATGCTCCGAGTGAACTTCAGTCGGCTGCTGTTGTTCAATCCACTCGGCGAGGAAATCTGCTATTGCCTGGGACTTAATGGCTTTCTTTGCCTCAAACTTGATATCAAGGGGAAGAAGTTCAATCGCCCATTTGGCCACTCGACCAGTTGCATCTCTGTTGTGCAAAATCTCTGATAGTGGAGCGTCACTGACGACTGTGATGGAATGATCAGAAAAATAATGAGCAACCTTCTTTTGGTCATGTATATTCCATACACAAGCTTCTGATAATGAGGATATCTCTGCTTGGATGGAGTCAAGACTTCAGACAAATAATACACTGGGCGCTGAACTTTGAGAGCTTTTCCTTCTTCTTCCCGCTCGACCGTAAGCACAGTACTGACGACTTGTCCTGTGGCTGCGATATAGAGCAACAGAGGCTCTTTGCTGATTGGAGCAGCAAGCACCGGCTGGGTGGAGAGCAGAGCTTTTAGCTCGGCAAAGGTTGCATCAGCTTCTGAAGTCCACTCGAACTTGTCTGTCTTCTTCATCAGTCGGTAAAGAGGCAATGCCTTTTCACCGAGTCGTGAAATGAATCGACTTAATGCGGCCAAGCATCCAGTAAGCTTCTGGACATCGTGCACTCGCACAGGGCGTTTCATTCGGAGAATAGTGCCAATCTTCTCTGGGTTAGCGTCGATTCCCCGTTCGGAAGCGAGAAAACCGAGTAACTTGCCACCAGAAACTCCAAATGTGCACTTTGATGGATTGAGCTTGATATCATATCTTCTGAGGTTGGCAAATGTTTCGGCGAGATCAGCGAGCAGGTCGGAACCTTTTCGTGACTTGACAACGATATCATCCATATATGCTTCCACATTCCGACTGATTTGAGTGAGTAGACACTTCTGAATCATTCGCATAAATGTGGCTCCGGCATTCTTGAGGCCGAATGGCATGGTGATATAGCAGAAGCACCCGAATGGAGTGATGAAAGCTGTTTTTACCTCGTCGGGTCCGTACAGACGGATCTGGTGGTACCCAGAGCAGGCGTCTAAAAAAGACAGCCTCTCGCATCCCGCGGTCGAGTCAACAATTTGATCTATGCGAGGGAGAGGAAAATGATCTTTCGGGCAGGCCCGGTTGATGTGCTTGAAATCAATGCACATTCGGAGCGACTTGTCCTTCTTAGGAACCATGACGACATTAGCGAGCCACTCGGAGTGGTATATCTCTCGGATAAATCCTGCCGCCAACAGTCGAGCCACTTCCTCACCAATGGCTTTTCTCTTCTGGACGGCGGACCGCCGAAGATGCTCTTTGACTAGTTTTGCAGACGAGTCGACTCTTAGGCGATGCTCAGCCAGTCCCCTGGGAACACCTGGCATGTCAGCGGGCTTCCATGCAAAAATGTCCCAGTTCTCACGGAGGAACTGGATGAGCGCTTCTTCCTATTTTGGGTCGAGTGTTGTGGAGATGCGGGTCGGAGCTGCATCGGGGTCGGTCGGGTGAATGTGAACAGGCTTCGTCTCACCGGACGACTGGAATGCAGACTCTGTGGCGGGTTTCTTTGATCGCAGCAAGTCACTCGGATCTGCGTTTTGCTTGTATTCCTCGAACTCGACCGCTGTCACCTGGGGATCGGCAATCTTTGAGCCCTTCTGAAAGCACTCTTCTGCCTTTTTCCGATCACCGGTGACAGTGATCACTCCTTTGGGGCCGGGCATCTTCAATTTGAGGTACACGTAACATGGTCGAGCCATGAACCGTGCGTAAGCTGGTCTCCCCAAAATGGCATGATATGCACTCTGAAAATCCATGACCTCAAACGTCAACTTTTCTTTGCAAAAATGTTTCGAATCACCAAACACCACGTCCAAAGCTATTTGGCCGAGTGACTCGGCTTTCTTCCCTGGTATAACTCCATGAAAGCTCATGTTACTAGTGCTCAGTCGGGACATCGGAATGCCCATTCCTTTCAGTGTGTCTGCATACAACAAATTCAGCCCGCTTCCACCGTCCATCAGCACTTTTGTCAATCGAGTGCCTTCGACAACTGGATCGACCACCAAAGCTTGCCTCCCAGGGGTGGCAATATGAGTCGGGTGATCAGATTGGTCGAATGTGATGGGTATTTGAGACCATTTCAGATAATTTGCTTTTGCTGGGGCAACCATGTTCACCTCTCGGTTAATGACTTTCAGTCGACTCCTGCTTTCCACATCTGCAAAGATCATCAGAGTGGAGTTTATATGCGGATATCCTTCCTCACCGTCCTCCTTGTCTTTAGCCTTGCCCGACTCCTTCTCCTTGTCCTTAGACTGTTTTCCCTGAAACTGCTGGATCGGGAGTCGACATTGGCGAGTGGTGTGCTTCGGGTAGATGATATTCCCCTCTTCGTCTTTCTTCGTGTGGATGTGACATGGCATATCCATTACGTCGTTCCCTTCTTTATCCTTTACCTTCTTGGGGTTCCAGGATCCTTTTGGTTTCCCCTTAAACTTTCCCTGAGTCACGGCCAGAGCCTCTCCTGGAGCTGCCGGTTCAGCCTTCCGCTTCTGTTTCCGACTGGTGTTTCCTTTTTCCGACTGACTCGGCTTGTGCTTGCCGATTCGGAGTCGGTCTTCTTCTTCGCCGTTGGCGTACTTGGTAGCAATCTCCATCATCCGACTCAAGGTCATGTCACCGGTTCGACCAAACTTCAAACTCAGTTCTCTGTCCTTGACGCCATCTTTGAAGGCGCAGACTGCTTGATGATCAGACACATTCTCCACAGTGTGGTGCAAAGTGATCCATCTCTGAATATACTCTCTGAGAGTCTCATTGGTCTTCTGCACGCAGACTTGCAACTCTGTCAGTCCAGCTGGTCGCTTGCAAGTTCCTTCAAACGTTCTGATGAACACTCGGGACAAATCTTCCCAAGTGTAAATGCTGCTAGGCGGTAATTGAGTTAACCATGCCCTGGCAGAACCTTCCAGCATGAGGGGTAAATGCTTCATGGCCACCTCGTCGTTCCCACCACCGATCTGAACTGCCACTCGGTAGTCCTCAAGCCAAGTTTCAGGCTTAGACTCACCAGTGAACTTGCTGACTCCTGTTGCCAACCTGAAATTGGGAGGGATAACTGCGGCTCTGATAGCTCTGCTGAAACATTCAGGACCAGAAACATGCACTCGACTGCTTGTGGGTGCACGTAGACTTGCATCTCTGTCGAGTCCGCCTCGATGGGCTCTGTTCCGGTCGACCAAACCTTGCACGATAATGGATCGCGCGTCGAAGCCTGGCTCTCTGGGGTCGACTGGAACCCTTCGCCCTGTACTGTACTGACGCCTGTCATCTTGCTATCGAGGAGCGTAAGACCCACCCCTCGGAGGGGAATTGGGCACTCGACGCCTATCATCTCGGTCGAGTCGGTCGCCATATTGATCTCGCTGATTCTCGCGCCCTTCACGCCGCGGAGGCGATCTGGGGCTGTGAGCCGACTGAACCGTATTCGCAGTGACGGATCGACTGTGAATTCTGTTGCACGACTGAGACACGGCTGAATTTTGATCTCCTGCTGCCCGGAGCAGATCCCTGATCTGCAGCAAACCTCTGCCAGCTTCCGACTGCGAAGGCTGGATGGACTCTGCTATACGGGTCGCAGCTGCTAAATTCTGGATTGGGGTTCGATATACCTGAGTCGGCGGGAAGAGTTGACGTCGACTGGTGTCGGGAACTCGTTGCCGCGCGCGCTCGTCGAGTGCTCGCTGAAGATTCTCCAGTCGAGTGCGTTCGGCCAAATTGGCCAGACGTGCCTCCTCCAAGGCACGAGCCTCGGGGGTTTCTCCTGCGATGGGAGTACGCAGAGCATCCATGTTCCTGCGGCGAAGTTCCTCTCTTTGCAGAGAGTCGAGTGGCTCAGGCTGGTACTCTTCGTGGCCTCGTGCGGGGTCGCCTCCGTCACCTGCTCCACCATCACGGGCGAAGCCAGGGGGACTGCGGGGCCCGTCGACCATCAAGATTTCCGCCGCTGGATCACTGCTACCGCACTCGGATGTAGTCTCTACGGAGCCAGTCGACAGATCGAACAAGCCGTAGAGAGATTCGTCGGGCTCGATTGCCGCAACTTGGGTGGTGGCCAATTGGCGAGCCACCGCGTGCCTCACCCATTGCTGAAGCCTCGACCGGCCCGAGTGCTTGCGCTGGCGGGAGACCGGGAGGGTGGACGATGGAGGAGTCGTCCGATACGGGGTCGACGGTTGCCGCAGCAGAACGCCGCGGACACATGCGCGAAAATGCGTCGCACCGCGGACGGGGAGCGCATCAACGTCGAGTGGAGCCTCCTGGAGCCAGGCGGAGTCGTCGGCGATGAAGGTGAGAGTGCCGAGACAGATCTCTCGACCTTCGACCAAAACTCCAGCAGACACCATGATGAAAGTACTCGGAAGAATCGCAACTTCTCCACAAAATCGCTAAAACACCTGCCCCACGGTGGGCGCCAACTGTCGTGGTTCTAAGCCTGACAGTAGAGTGGGGGTAGGTATGGAGAGGCAAGGTCCTAGCTATGGAGAGGTTGTAAACACAAGGGATGTACGAGTTCAGGCCCTTCTCGGAAGAAGTAATAGCCCTATGTCTCGGAGCCCGGAGGCGGTCGAGTGGATTATGAGTATATGAGTTACAAGGTGCCGAACCCTTCTACCTGTGGAGGGGGGCGGCTTATATAGAGTGCGCCGGGACCCCAGTCAGCCCACGTAGGAGAGGGTTTAAGGTGAGTTAAGTCCGGGGCGTTACTGATAACGCCCCACATAAAGTGTCTTTACTACCATAAAGTCTACTTAATTACAGGCCGTTGCAGTGTAGAGTGCCTCTTGACCTTCTGGTGGTCGAGTGAGTCTTCGTGGTCGAGTCCTTCAAGTCAGTCGAGTGAGTCCCTCGTTGGTCGACTGGAAGGCGACCTCTTCTAAGGGTGTCCTTGGGTAAGGTACTTAGATCAGGTCCATGACCCTACCCTAGGTACGTGACCCCATCAGCGCCCCCCTCTCCCTTGGCCCTATATATAGTGGGGGAAGGGAGGGCAGCAACATCTAAGCCCTGGCGCCTCCCTCTCCCTCCCGTGACACATCTCCCTCCTCCCGCAGCGCTTGGCGAAGCCCTGTTGGAATCCCGCTACTTCCACCACCACGCCGTCGTGCTGCTGGATCTCCATCAACCTCTCCTTCCCCCTTGCTGGATCAAGAAGGAGGAGACGTCGCTGCTCCGTACGTGTGTTGAACGCGGAGGTGCCGTCCGTTCGGCACTAGGATCATCGGTGATTTGGATCACGACGAGTACGACTCCATCAACCCCGTTCTCTTGAACGCTTCCGCTTAGCGATCTACAAGGGTATGTAGATGCACTCTCCTTCCCCTCGTTGCTGGTTTCTCCATAGATAGATCTTGGTGACACGTAGGAAAATTTTGAATTTCTGCTACGTTCCCCAACAGTGGCATCATGAGCTAGGTCTATTGCGTAGATTCTATGCACGAGTAGAACACAAAGTAGTTGTGGGCGTAGATATTGTCAATTTGCTTGCCGTTACTAGTCTTATCTTGATTCGGCGGCATCGTGGAATGAAGCGGCCCGGACCAACCTTACACGTACGCTTACGTGAGACCGGTTCCACCGACAAACATGCACTAGTTGCATAAGGTGGCTGGCGGGTGTCTGTCTCTCCCACTTTAGTCGGATCGGATTCGATGGAAAGGGTCCTTATGAAGGGTAAATAGCAATTGGCATATCACGTTGTGGTCTTTGCGTAGGTAAGAAACGTTCTTGCTAGAAACCCATAGCAGCCACGTAAAACATGCAAACAACAATTAGAGGACGTCTAACTTGTTTTTGCAGGGTATGCTATGTGATGTGATATGGCCAAAGGATGTGATGAATGATATATGTGATGTATGAGATGATCATGTTCTTGTAATAGGAATCACGACTTGCATGTCGATGAGTATGACAACCGGCAGGAGCCATAGGAGTTGTCTTTATTTATTTATGACCTGTGTGTCAACTTAAACGTCATGTAATTACTTTACTTTATTGCTAAAGTGTTAGCCATGGTAGTAGAAGTAATAGATGACGAGACAACTTCAAGAAGACACGATGATGGAGATCATGGTGTCATGTCGGTGACGATGATGATCATGGAGCCCCGAAGATGGAGATCAAAAGGAGCAATATGATATTGGCCATATCATGTCACTATTTGATTGCATGTGATGTTTATCATGTTTTTGCATCTTGTTTACTTAGAACGACGGTAGTAAATAAGATGATCCCTCATAATAATTTCAAGAAAGTGTTCCCCCTAACTGTGCACCGTTGCGACAGTTCGTTGTTTCGAAGCACCACGTGATGATCGGGTGTGATAGATTCTAACGTTCACATACAACGGGTGTAAGACAGATTTACACACGCGAAACACTTAGGTTAACTTGACGAGCCTAGCATGTACAGACATGGCCTCGGAACACAAGAGACCGAAAGGTCGAGCATGAGTCGTATGGTAGATACGATCAACATGAATATGTTCACCGATGTTGACTAGTCCGTCTCACGTGATGATCGGACAGGGCCTAGTTGACTCGGATCATGTAATCACTTAGATGACTAGAGGGATGTCTATCTGAGTGGGAGTTCATAAGATGAACTTAATTATCCTGAACATAGTCAAAAGGTCTTCGCAAATTATGTCGTAGCTCGCGCTTCAGTTCTACTGTTTAGATATGTTCCTAGAGAAAATTTAGTTGAACGTTGATAGTAGCAATTATGCGGACTAGGTCCATAAACTGAGGATTGTCCTCATTGCTTAATAGAAGGCTTATGTCCTTAATGCACCGCTCAGTGTGCTGAACCTCGAACGTCGTCTGTGGATGTTGCGAACATCTGACATACACGTTTTGATAACTACATGATAGTTCAGTTAAACGGTTTAGAGTTGAGGCACCGAAGACGTTTTGAAATGTCGCGAAACATATGAGATGTTTCGAGGGCTGAAATTGGGATTTCAGGCTCGTGCCCATGTCAAGAGGTATGAGACCTCCGACAATTTTCTTAGCCTGCAAACTTAGGAGAAAAGCTCAATTGTTGAGCTTGTGCTCAGATTGTATGAGTACAACAATCATTTGAATCAAGTGGGAGTTGATCTTCCAGATGAGATAGTGATGTTTCTCCAAAGTCATTACCACCAAGCTGCTAGAGCTTCGTGATGAACTATAATATATCAGGGGCATATATGATGATCCTTGAGATATTCGCGATGTTTGACACCACGAAAGTAGAAATCAAGAAGGAGCATCAATTGTTGATGGTTGGTGAAACCACTAGTTTCAAGAAGGGCAAGGGCAAGAAGGGATACTTCATGAAACGGCAATTCAGCTGCTGCTCTAGTGAAGAAACCCAAGGTTGAACCCAAACCCGAGACTAAGTGCTTCTGTAATAAGGGGAACAGCCACTGGAGCAGAATTACCCTAGATACTTGGTAGATGAGAAGGCTTGTAAGGTCGATAGAAGTATATTGGATATACATTGTGTTGATGTGTACTTTACTAGTACTCCTAGTAGCACCAGGGTATTAGATACCGGTTCCGTTGCTAAGTGTTAGTAACTCGAAATAAAAGCTACGGAATAAACGGAGACTAGCTAAAGGTGAGCTGACGATATGTGTTGGAAGTGTTTCCAATATTGATATGATCAAGCATCGCACGCTCCCTCTACCATCGAGATTGGTGTTAAACCTAAATAATTGTTATTTGGTGTTTGCGTTGAGCATAGACATGATTGGATTATGTCTTTCGCAATACGGTTATTCATTTAAGGAGAATAATGGTTACTCTGTTTATTTGAATAATACCTTCAATGGTCTTGCATCTAAAATGAATAGTTTATTGAATCTCGATCGTAGTGATACACATGTTCATGCCAAAAGATAGTAATGATAGTACCACCTACTTGTGGCACTACCATGTAAGTCATATCGGTATAAAACGCATGAAGAAGCTCCATGTTGATGGATCTTTGGACTCACTCATTTTTGAAAGGATTGAGACATGCGAACCATGTTTGTTGGTAGATATGCATGAAGAAACTCCATGCAAATGGACCGTTTGGACTCACTTGAGACATGCAAATCATACCACATGGGCAAGATGACTGAAAGCCTCGTTTCCAGTAAAATGGAACTAGAAAGCAACTTGTTGGAAGTAATACATTTTGATGTGTGCAGTCCAATGAGTGCTGAGGCGTGTAGTGGATATCATTATGTTCTTACTTCACGAATGATTTGAGTAAATGTTGAGTATATTTACTTGATGAATCATGAGTCTGAATTATTGAAAGGTTCAAGTAATTTCAGGGTGAAGTTGAAAGATCGTCGTGACAAGAGGATAAAATATCTATGATATGATCATAGAGATGAATATCTGAATTATGAGTTTCGCACAGAATTAAGACATTGTGGAAATCGTTTCACAACTAATACAGCCTGGAACACCATAGTGTGATGGTGTGTCCGTACATCATAACTGCACCCTATTGGATATGATGCATACCATGATGTCTCTTATCGAATTACCATGATAGTTTATGGGTTAGGCATTAGATACAACCACATTCACTTTAAATAGGGCACCACGTAATTCCGATGAGATGACACCGTATGAACTATGGTTTAGAGAAACCTAAGCTGTCATTTCTTAAAAGTTTGGGGCTGTGACGCTTATGTGAAAAAGTTTCAGGCTGATAAGCTCAAACCCAAAGCGGATGAATGCATCCTCATAGAATACCCAAAACAGTTGGGTATACCTCCTGTCTCAGATCCGAAAGCAATAAGGGATTGTTTCTAGAATCGGGTCCTTTCTCGAGGAAAAGTTTCTCTCGAAAGAATTGAGTGGGAGGATGGTGGAGACTTGATGAGGTTATTGAACCGCCACTTCAACTAATGTATAGCAGGGCACAAAGAGTTGTTCCTGTGGCACCTACACCAATTGAAGTGGAAGCTTATGATATTGATCATGAGACTTCAGATCAAGTCACTCCCAAACCTCGTAGGATGACAAGGATGCGTACTACTTTAGAGTGGTACGTAATCCTGTCATGGAAGTCATGTTGCTAGACAACAATGAACCTACGAGCTATGGAGAAGCGATGGTGGGCCCGGATTCCGATAAATGGCTCGAGGCCATAAAATCCGAGAGAGGATCCATGTATGGAAACAAAGTGTAGACTTTGATAGAACAGCTCGATGGTCGTGAGGATGTTGAGTATAGATGGATTTTAAAAGGAAGACGGACAATGATGGTAAATGTCACCATTAAGAAAGCTCGACTTGTCGTTAAGATGTTTTCTGACAAGTTCAAGGAGTTGACAGCGGTGAGATTTTCTCACTCGTAGCGATGCTAAGAGTCTGTTGGAATTATATTAGCAGTCACTGCATTATTTATGAAATCTTGCAGATAGGATGTCAAAACATTGTTTCCTCGACGATTTTCTTGAGGAAAGGTTGTATGTGATACAACCGGATGGTTTTGTCAATCCTGAAAGATGCTAATAAGTATGCAAAGCCCCAGCAATCCTTCTGAGGATTGGAGTAAGCATCTCGGAGTTGGAATGTGTGCTTTGATGATGATCAAAGATTTTGGGTTTATACAAAGTTTATGAGAAACTTGTATTTCCAAAGAAGTGAGTGGGAGCACTATACAATTTCTGATGAATATATGTTGTTGACATATTGTTGATCAGAAATGACGTAGAATTTCTGGAAAGCATATAGGGTTATTTGGAAAGTGTTTTTCAATGGAAAGCCTGGATTAAGCTACTTGAACATTGAGCATCAAGATCTATAAGGATAGATCAAAACGCTTAATGGTACTTTCAAATGAGCACATACCTTGACATGATCTTGAAGGTGTTCAAGATGGATCAGTCAAAGAAGGAGTTCTTGCCTGAGTTCTAAGGTATGAAGTCAAGACTTAAAGCTCGACCACATCAGAATAGAGAGAAAGGACGAAGGTCGTCCCCTATGCTTAAGACGTAGGCTCTACAGTATGCTATGATATGTACCGCACCTGAAGTGTGCCTTGCCATGAGTCAGTCAAGGGGTACAAGAGTGATCCAAGAATGGATCACAGGACAGCAGTCAAAGTTATCCTTAGTAACTAGTGGACTAAGGAACTTTTCTCGATTACGGAGGTGGTAAAAGAGTTCGTCGTAAAGGGTTACGTCGATGCAAGCTTAACACCTATCCGGATAGCTCTGAGTAGAGATACCGGATACGTATAATGGAGCAACAATTTAGAATAGCTCCAAGTAGAACAGTTATTTGGAATAGCTTCAAATAGAACGTGGTAGCTACATCTAGGAGATGACATAGAGATTTGTAAAGCACACACGGATCTGAAAGGTTCAGACTCGTTGACTATAACCTCTCTCACAAGCATAACACGATCAAACCCAGAACTCATCGAGTGTTAATCACATGGTGAATGTGAACTAGATTATTCACTCTAGTAAACTCTTTGGGTGTTAGTCACATGGGGATGTGACCTTGAGTGTTAATCACATATCGATGTGAACTAGATTATTGACTCTAGTGCAAGTGGGAGACTGTTGGAAATATGCCCTAGAGGCAATAATAAATTGATTATTATTATATTTCCTTGTTCATGATAATCGTTTATTATCCATGCTATAATTGTATTGATAGGAAACTCAGATACATGTGTGGATACATAGACAACACCATGTCCCTAGTAAGCCTGTACTTGACTAGCTCGTTGATCAATAGATGGTTACGGTTTCCTGACCATGGACATTGGATGTCGTTGATAACGGGATCACATCATTAGGAGAATGATGTGATGGACAAGACCCAATCCTAAGCATAGCACTAGATCATGTAGTTCGTATGCTAAAGCTTTTCTAATGTCAAGTATCATTTCCTTAGACCATGAGATTGTGCAACTCCCGGATACCGTAGGAGTGCTTTGGGTGTGCCAAACGTCACAACGTAACTGGGTGGCTATAAAGGTACACTACGGGTTTCTCCGAAAGTGTCTGTTGGGTTGGCACGAATCGATACTGGGATTTGTCACTCCGTGTGACGGAGAGGTATCTCTGGGCCCACTCGGTAGGACATCATCATAATGTGCACAATGTGATCAAGGAGTTGATCACGGGATGATGTGTTACGGAACGAGTAAAGAGACTTGCCGGTAACGAGATTGAACAAGGTATCGGGATACCGACGATCGAATCTCGGGCAAGTATCGTACCGATAGACAAAGGGGATTGTATACGGGATTGATCGAATCCTCGACATCGTGGTTCATCCGATGAGATCATCGTGGAACATGTGGGAACCAACATGGGTATCCAGATCCCGCTGTTGGTTATTGACCGGAGAACATCTCGGTCATGTCTGCATGCTTCCCGAACCCGTAGGGTCTACACACTTAAGGTTCGGTGACGCTAGGGTTATAGAGATATTAGTATGTGGTAACCCGAATGTTGTTCGGAGTCCCGGATGAGATCCCGGACGTCACGAGGAGTTCCGGAATGGTCCGGAGGTAAAGAATTATATATAGGAAGTGCTATTTCGGCCATCGGGACAAGTTTCGGGGTCACCGGTATTGTACCGGGACCACCGGAAGGGTCCCGGGGGTCCATCGGGTGGGGCCACCTGCCCCGGGGGCCACATGGGCTGTAGGGGGTGCGCCTTGGCCTATATGGGCCAAGGGCACCAGCCCCAAGAGGCCCATGCGCAAAGAGAAGAGGGAAAGGAAGAGTCCTAAAGGGGGAAGGCACCTCCGAGGTGCCTTGGGGAGGAGGGACTCCTCCCTTGGCCGCACCCTTCCTTGGAGGAAGGGCCAAGGCTGCGCCCCCCCCCCCTCTCCCTTGGCCCTATATATAGTGGGGGAAGGGAGGGCAGCAACATCTAAGCCCTGGCGCCTCCCTCTCCCTCCCGTGACACATCTCCCTCCTCCCGCAGCGCTTGGCGAAGCTCGGTTGGAATCCCGCTACTTCCATCACCATGCCGTCGTGCTGCTGGATCTCCATCAACCTCTCCTTCCCCCTTGCTGGATCAAGAAGGAGGAGACGTTGCTGCTCCGTACGTGTGTTGAACGCGGAGGTGCCGTCCGTTCGGCACTAGGATCATCGGTGATTTGGATCACGACGAGTACGACTCCATCAACCCCGTTCTCTTGAACGCTTCCGCTTAGCGATCTACAAGGGTATGTAGATGCACTCTCCTTCCCCTCGTTGCTGGTTTCTCCATTGATAGATCTTGGTGACACATAGGAAAATTTTGAATTTCTGCTACGTTCCCCAACACCCCCCAACATCTTCTTGGAAAGGTTGTTCAAGCCATCCGTAGTATGGGAAGGGGAGACGCACAACAATAGCCCGGACCCAACCGCACTGCCCGACATCGAACATTCTGACACAATCGGCAGCTCTGCCAATGAAATAACACCCTCAGCCACCCCGTGGACAGAACCATTCCTCGCCTACCTTACTAGGCAGGAACTCCCCGAGGACCAAAATAAGGCACGCTGCATAGTGCGGCGATCCAAAGCCTACAAAGTCCATGAAGGAGAGCTTTATAAGAAAAGCACTACCGGAGTCCTTCAAAGGTGCATCTCCGAAGAGGAAGGGCGGAACCTCCTGGCTGAAATTCATGCCGGACTCGGTGGTCATCACGCTGTAGGTCGGTCCCTTGTAAGCAAGGCCTTCCATACAGGCTTTTATTGGCCGACGGCTCGGGCAGATGCCCAGGACTTAGTCCAAAAATGCACCGATTGCCAGCTCTTTGCAAACCAAAGCCATATGCCACCTACTGCCCATCAAACCATCCCCATCACTTGGCCTTTCGCGGTCTGGGGGCTTGACATGGTTGGACCGCTTAAAGGCGGAACCCACAAGCACAAATACTTACTGGTCATGGTGGATAAGTTCACCAAATGGATAGAAGCCAAGCCTGTTAAGACGGCCGAATCCGGACCTGTGATAGACTTTATATCCGGGGTTCTACACCGTTACGACGTCCCCCACAGCATCATCACTGATAACGGCACGAACTTCACGGCCGACGAGGTAAAACTCTGGTGCAAAAACATGAGCATCAAGCTCGATTATGCTTTCGTCTATCACCCACAAACCAACGGCCAGGTCGAACATGCAAATGGTCTTATCATGAGCGGCATCAAACCCAGGTTAGTGCGGTCCCACAAGGAATCTAACACGCACTGGGTAGAGGAGCTCGACTCCGTACTCTGGGGGCTGCGGACCACGCCGAATCGCACCACCGGATACACACCATTCTTCATGGTGTATGGTGCTGAGGCAGTTTTGCCTTGCGACATTATTCATGACTCACCTCGGGTGCGCATGTACGAAGAAAGAGAAGCCGAGCTCAATCGGCAGGACAGTTTGGATGCATTAGAGGAGGAGCGGGACGTGGCAAAGGCCCGTTCCGCATTTTATCAACAGCAGGCTCGAAGATACCAAAGCAGAGAAGTACGGGCCAAAAATTACAACGTTGGCGAACTAGTTCTACGCCTGCTAGACAAGAAAAAGGACAAACTCAAGCCCAAGTGGGAAGGTCCCTTCATCATCGACCAAGTCCTGGCTGGTGGTGCGTATCGCCTGCGAAGTGCATCGGATAACCGACTCGAGCCGAACCCATGGAACGCCGCCCGCCTCCGAAGATTCTATGCCTAGCGCCGGATCCCGTGTTCGTCTCCTTACTCTGTCCATTTTTTATATATACCTTCTGTCTTACATTTCTCTCCTTCTCTCTCTCTTCCCCTCTTATAGCCTTTAGAGGCTCACAAAGTGACGCGCTATCCGCACTCAGCAAACCTGGGGGCTTCTTTCGATAGAAGCTTACTTCTACGGGCTTCACGCCCAACACATGTGTCAAACTTCCGCATGTACCTTTTATTCACCACTATATGAATCGATATGACTTAAGTTTTGGCCAAGCTGGGTTGCCTGGCTCCTGTGCTTACCCCTACGTTCTCGATTGTTCGGCTAGGCGGTAAAGGGAGCACCTCTGCGATTGTTACTGCCGGGTCAGCCGGATGTGTACCTCAGACTGGGTGAAGCCGAAAGCTAGCGTTCTTAAGGGAATATTCGGTCGGTGAACTAAAGACGATCTTTTCTATTTTTTCCACGTGCCCCCAGATGTTTTTCCTGCGTTTCTCTTCGCAGCATGGACATGCACTTTAGGGCATGCCTCCCAGGGAAAGGAACCCCTAACGGAACTATTCTCCCTGGAAGATGTTTCTTACTAACCATGTAATATAACGTAACTAGTTGGGCACTTGTCTGTTCATGCCACAATGACCCCTACGCCTGGTCTCCATGCATTCCCCGGTTCCTATATAGCCGCATGGGAATTCAGACACACTCCGGACCGTCAGGTCCCGAGGATGAAGCGAAAAGGTCGGCCATGACAAATGATCTACAATCCGGCTAGAAGGCATTATAAATGTCAATTAAAATTCAATAGTCATTTTGACTGACTGTACTCCTCTTCAATACCATCTAACAGGCTGTCCAATTTACAGTCCTGCTGGGAATACTTTGCGGCCAACTCTACTTGGCCGTATACTAAGCTCACGGGGATCTCCTTCCCATCGGGCCCTACAGGACCAACCTTGGCCATATGGTTGGGATCGGCCTGTGAATATCGCGTCTTCACCATGGCCCAGGTCTCCCTAGCGCCTTGATGGCAGGCCGATATCTTCCACAACTGGAATCGCCGCCGTGCTCCCCTCAGCTTCTCCGCAAGCTCTCCAAGACCTTCGGGTGTGGAGACGGATGGCCACAGGACTTGGGCAACGCCTCGCATCGCCTGCCGAACTCGATCGAGCAATTGCAAGAGCTCGGGAAGAAGGTCACCCGTAGAACCGGGCATCTCCTCTACAGGACGACCTGTTAACATACCTACGGATATTGCTCTGTTAATCAACGGCACCGCCGAACTTTCTTTTAAAAAGGTTCGTTCAAGCACTTACTAAATATGCCGCGTCGAAGCCGCTGATTCTCCTTCACGGAGTCTGACAGCTGGGCACGAACATCTTTTAGCTCGACACCCAGCCGGGTGTTGGCATCCTGGAGAACGTTCTTATCCCCCATCACCTTTAACAGCACCCTCTCACCAGCCTTTAGTTGGCGTTCGAGGTGTTGCCTTTCCGGATTCAATCTGGCGCCATCTGCAATTTTATTTGTCAGATTCGCACACAAGCCGTGCTTCACCACATACTTATCTTTCGAAGTGAATATTACCAGAGGGGGTCTCCTTAGGCTCCCCTGCCGCGGCTAGTGCGGCCTCTAGTTGGGCTTTGCACTCTTCTAGCTCCTGGGTCAGTAGGGAATACTTTTCTGTAAGAACCTGCATTTCAAATGATCCTTAAACCAGTTATTCTAACTATTTTCAGTCTCGGGGGCTACTGCTACATATATATTTATCAAAATTTTCTTACCCGTATGTCTTTTACATATTGCTCCGTGGCTCTGGCTAGACCATTTTGAGCGGCACGGAGGTGCGCATCTCCCGAATTGAAGGAATCTAATGCCTCTTGGGAGAAGCAAGCGTCGCGAAGAATTGTCCGGCGACGCCTGTGGTTCATGGCACTTTCCACCTCTGAGTTGGTGGCAGATAACCCGTTCGCATCTTCCGTCGGAGGAACGTCTGGCACACGCCTTGCGTTCACTTCCGCCCTCGGACCAGGCCTAGGAGCCTGGCTGGTGGAGGCGCGATTAGCAGCCTCTCCGGATATAGCCCGGCGAGGTCTCTTCGTCCTGAAAAGGGCACGAGTGTCAAGTGTGCCTCGAAGGTATAACGACTGGGATAAAGGGGCGCCGCCATACCTTCGCGTTGACGCCTCGGTCCGGACTGCACCTCTTTTCTTCCCATGGGGCCCTGCGGCCCCTGGTTGGTTTGTCGCCGCAGGTTCGGCCTTCTGCCTCAAAAACCTCCCCTGCAAAGTTCGGTTGCAATCAGGAAATTAAACACGCGTGGACGGACCCCTGTCCGGGGTACAAGGACTTTGGTCTCAGGTACCTGGGGTGTTCGGATTAACCCTGTTTAATCGGACGTAATGGCCACCAAGGCGTTGTCCTCGCTCAATTGATGGAACACTCCATCAATCAACTCCACAGATATGTCCAGATCCTCCTGAGAGGCCGGGTCGAGAGATCGTCCTGAGTCCTCGGGTTGTGGAGGCGGGCTGCTTATGTCCTTTGCGGCCCGTCGCAGTTCCTGCGTTAAAGTCACCAAACTAAGTATTTAACAATGGGAACACTAAATGGATGAGTAAGTAAATGCGACCACTTACCCAGCTTGGGCATTGTGCATAGAGAATCCACCCTGTGGGTTGACACGGAGAAATTCCTCCTCTTCCCCCTTGTACAAAGTGGACAAGATCTTCAATAGAGCGGCAACTGAATCTGGCCCTTTACGGTCGTAGCGGGTGGCGTCGTCCTCCCCGTTGAAATCCCACATGGGGTGGCTTCTGTACTGAAGCGGCCGCACCCCCCGCATGATGCACTCGGCCATAACTCCGATCATGGTTAGTCCGGAATGGGCCAACAATCTTATTCGGCCCATGAAATAAATGATGTCCCTATCGCTTTCCCTTTGAGGGCTCCGTGGATGCCATCTTAGGCGCTTCTTTAAAGGAGCACTATCAAACTCTGGGAGGCCGATCCGGACAGGATCCGGCAGCGGGACGTCTTCTATATATAACCATTCCGAGTGCCAGTCTTCGGACGCCTTCTTTGGGGTTCCGGACAGATATCCAGTCCCGGCGATGCGCCATACTTCGGCTCCGCCCACTTGATACATTGACCCTTTCTTGGAACGGGGCACGAGGCAAAATAGCTCCTTCCACAGTCCAAAATGAGCTTCAATACCCAAGAACAGCTCGCAGAGGGCTACAAAGCCCGCGATATGCAATACTGAGGCAGGCGTGAGATGATGTAGCTGGAGGCCGTAGAACTCCAGCAGCCCTCGGAGAAACGGGTGGATGGGAAATCCGAGCCCCTTATTAAGTAAGTAACAAGGCACACCCGCTCTCCTTTAGATGGACTAGGGGCATTCTCTGCTTGCTCTCCGCCGTTGTAGACGGCGAGACCGGCTCGGACCGGGACCATATAGGCCGGGGGGGGAGAAATCCTTTGGTCTGAAGCGTCACTAGATCGCTGTGCGGAGTAGAACATCTCTCCCAATATCCAGGCTTACGGCTAGAAGGACGAGAGGAGTTGCGGCGGCTGGCCATGGTGGAATGGACTTTTGTCGGGTGCGCTCTGATGAACACTCGTGGAGGGGAGAAGGTGTGGATTGGATCTAAATCCTCGTCCCCTTAAAAAGGGCAACTCATTCACACGGCTAGGGGTGTGAACATAAAAACACTCAGACTTTTCATATTCGTTTGACATGTGGAAAACGGCCATTATTGGGCGTAGAAGCCAAGGAGCGCAACATCTACAAGAAACCGGACTTTATTCAAACAGGTACACGGAATTTAGAGGAGAACCCGCCTTGCAATGCTGAAGACAATCTGCGCGCCGGACTCATCGTCATTGAAGCCTGGTTCGGGGGCTACTGAGGGAGTCCTGGATTAGGGGGTGTTCGGATAGCCGAACTATACCTTCAGCCGGACTCCTGGACTATGAAGATACAAGATTGAAGACTCCGTCCCGTGTCCGAAAGGGACTTTCCTTGGCGTGGAAGGCAAGCTTGGCGATACGGATGTTCAGATCTCCTACCATTGTAACCGACTCTATGTAACCCTAACCCTATCCGGTGTCTATATAAACCAGAGGGTTTTAGTCCGTAGAACAACATACACATCAACAATCATACCATAGGCTAGCTTCTAGGGTTTAGCCTCTCGGATCTCATGGTAGATCAACTCTTGTAATACCCATACCATCAATATTAATCAAGCAGGACGTAGGGTTTTACCTCCATCGAGAGGGCCCGAACCTGGGTAAAACTTCGTGTCCCCTGCCTCCTGTTACCATCCAGCCTAGACGCACAGTTCGGGACCCCCTACCCGAGATCCGCCGGTTTTGACACCAACACTTCTTGTAAATGATATTAATCCCCTTGTCATAAGTTCGTCCTGTAGCTATGTTTGGTCCTTTGCAATCATGGTTCCGACCATATTTTCTCATTAATATCATTTATCGGACAAGTTAAGTACTTGTCTTGTGCAGATCATTGCACCTGTCTAACCTTTACTTTGATCTACCGTCGAGTATTACACTAGGATATCTTGATAATGTCATGGAACTGCATAACTTCTTATGGGTTCTTCATCAACTGTTATTTCTCACCGATTTCAATTTTTCTGGGTTCTGGGTTGTCGTCAACCGAGAATACCGATTTGTGAATCAAATCAACACTGTGATTCAGTACTTCCACTGCTTTGTTGTCGAGAAGTTAATACTCCATCACGTCATTCCTAGCCTGATTGACTATATCATTATTGTGCTAATTTTTAACTGTGCTACCTAGTCATTCTTCCCGGAGCACAATTTTCGATGATGAGCAAATCATGCATCGATCTTCCTCGTCATATCGTTTGTCCTTGAACAGCAAGCTTGATTTCGAGTTTGTGTCGTACCCATGGTTCCAATAACTTTTTGCTTCATCATTTCGTTGACTCGATGTCATCGCCGATCAGTAACATCTTCTTGAAACCTCTCGACAAATGTGTCGTGATCATCATCAACATTCTGAGGTCTTCCAAGATATCTATCGAATTCTTGATGAGAAATAGCATCCTTTGCCCTCGATGATTTGGGTTATCATCCACAACATTATTGCATTCCCTCCAACACAAAACTTGTTCTTGTTTTGTGTTGTATCTTGAGTTCCTTGAAATCCAACTTATGTTATGATCTACCACGGAGTATTACCATCTTTGATGTCAAGAATGTTGTGAGGATTGCTCCACCTCTTAAGAAATCCTTGCTATAATGATACCTCACACTATCACCATTCTTTCTTGGTCCCTATGTTGATTCTAACCGGGACACCAACAAGTGAACGGTGTTGCTTGGATTCTATACTTCTAGCAACCCTGTTGCTTTGAAGCTAATGGTTGATAGTTCATTCTTAGACTATCGCTTATTGGATCACCATTCTAACAATTGATCAGGCTACCTATGCCCTTACTTCGGGCGCACTTGTCAACCAGTGTTTAATTCGAGTATCTTTTCCTCAAGTATACCTCATCATATCATTGATCTGAAAAATGTTATCTCCTTGTTCACATAATTGTGGAAATCCATCTTTTGGAAATCTCGTTGAATTGTCGCTGAGTTCATCAGCCACCTCCTCATCCTCTCCTTGGTTTACTGATGAACTCTGGTTTCGGAACTCGCTTCCATAGTTCATTTCCCGAGAATGATATAATGTCATCTCGTCAATTGTGTTGCACCTCTTATTATCAGGCATCCTGAGTCTGAGATATCCTAACACCAATCAGATATAAATTCTGGTCAGATATGATGGTTGGGACGCATTTTCCAAGAGTTATAATGTTGGTCTTTATATGACCCAGTAAGGTGATGTCATGCCTAGCACACCTGGCTGGAGGGCCTATTGTTATAGTTCTTCCTTTTAGCAATGTTAACCATTCTTCCATGAGGAAATTGAAAGACTTATTCTATAAGTTGTCCTGGTGAATCCATTGAGTATCCAAAGTCTGACCTTTGCTTGAAGACCATGTCAATGATATCTCGAAGCATGTCTGTGGTACTTCGATTTTCAATAAGAACATTTGAAGCACGATGCTAAATGTTTCTTGCTCAATTATCCAAACAATGTTGGATGGGTAATGTCATGAGATTTCTCTCCCCTTACCTAAAGGGTTTTCTACATTGTATCCTGTCATGGATATCATGCTCTGCTTGTCCTTGGGGAGAATATACCCCTGTAATATGTGTTTAAACACATTTTCTTTTTCATTGTTCTGTTTAATCTGAAGATCACCTTGTCCTTTCCATTGATTTGTTTAACCTTTCTGGTGTTCTATATGATCTAAGCAGTAAAGAATCACTGCTTATGTAAACACCTCGGTGTACAATTTTGTCAGTAAGACCTTGTTGCTATTGTTGATGACATTCCTGTAACCACCGATGGATGAGAACTTTTCCTATTGGTCCACCTCGTTCAACGAGCAGGAAAATGGTTCTCTTCGTCCCTCGCCCTTGGTACCAACATTGTTGCCGACATAACTGACAGGCTATCCTTTAACATGCCTTGTTATCATGACTGTGTGAAATATCACCGCCTTTTTCTTTACTTTTAACTCACATGGTGGGCCCATAACCCATAGGTCCCAGGATCGAAACCTGACTCTCCTGTACACCCCTGTTGCCAAATTATTCCTCCCGTTTGACCCCGTATGTAGTTCACGTGTGACCTTCCTAGAGACGATCTATTCTGGTATCAGATATGATACCCATTCTCGCTGCACTGAACTCCTTACATGCCCTGGTTAAGACATCGAACGATTGGACAACCGCTTGAAACTTCTTATCGAACCTTCTTGCTCGGCTCACGATGTGTTTCACTTGACCAATTCGAGAGTTACTCTTGTGATCATTCATGGGGTAACCCCCAGATGATTTCCCCTGATAGCATTCTCTCGATGTCGGGCTGCCCCTTTCCTATTCGTAAGTACGATGAAGACTCCGAAGAGAGGATGCCGACTTCATCATGATGACCTGGAGAAGATCAACTTAATGGATCGACCTCCTCGAGAAGAGTAACCAAGACCAACAAGACCCGTTAGAATTTCGTAACCTAATCCCTTCCCCGCACTTCCCCTCTTAAATCTTGGGACGAGATTTCTTGTAGTGGAGGAGAATTGTGACGCCCGGGTAATTAAGCTACAGTGACCCTCTGCTAATGATGCCACGTCCCCTCGATTATAGTTGCTAATCTCGAGTTAGTTCGAAACCGATTCAAATTCAAATTCAAAATCAGGCAAACAATAAAAGTTTTCAAATATTAAAACTAAAATGTTCGGAGTGAACCAAATATTGCATAGATAATTATGATTGAAAAACCACACATTTATAAAATGTTTAAATACTATGAGATGAATAAAACAGTAGCAAAAACAATTATTTAAATACCTTTTATAATTAATAAAATGTCAAACTAAGTTATTTGGGGTCTAGACATTTTGTGACTATGGACTAAGTTGAAATACTAATTTAGATACTAAGTGTATATTTTACTAGAATAAAATGCAACTAAAATAAAGCAGGAAAGAATAAATAAATAAAGAAAATAAATAAAACAAAGCAAACGAAAAGGCCCCCCCTGCGCTGGGCCTTAGCCCAGCTGGCCATCCAACCAGGCCGGCCCGTCCCCTCCCCCACTTAACCCCCACGCCCACGCCCCCGAAACCCTACCCCCACGTT
>NC_057794.1:1223527-1256786 GCF_018294505.1 Triticum aestivum | reverse complement strand
GGGTGGCAACCGCCGCCCCCGACCCCCCCGCTGACGTCGCGATCGTGCTCACCGCCGGCGACTTCGGCGACCCTGGCATGAACCGTGGGCACCACCCCACTCGCCTCTCTGGAGGCGTTCTAACACGCCTAGCCGTGCGCCCTCCCGCTGCCGGAGTTGGCCGGACAGCCAACGCCGCCGTGCTCCAGATAACCATCGGCCTAACCAGCTTAATTAGGGCGCTAATCACCCTTCCCCTCTCACTAACAACTGGGCCCCGCCCCGTTAATTAACTAAACTGATAACTAATTTAACTAATGTCACACTGGCATATGGGACCCACACCTTAATTAATCTACGTTTTATAATTTAACACCGTTGGAGGTGTCAGCCTATGACAGGTGGGGCCCCACCACTATTCTAGTGGATAAGGCCGGCCCAGTCAGCTGTTGACTCAGCAGCTGGTGTTGGAAATATGCCCTAGAGGCAATAATAAAATGGTTATTATTATATTTCTTTGTTCATGATAATTGTCTATTGTTCATGATATAACTGTGTTATCCGGAAATCGTAATACATGTGTGAATACATAGACCACAACACGTCCCTAGTGAGCCTCTAGTTGACTAGCTCGTTGATCAAAAGATAGTCATGGTTTCCTGACTATGGACATTGGATGTCATTGATACCGGGATCACATCATTAGGAGAATGATGTGATGGACAAGACCCAATCCTAAGCATAGCTCAAAGATCGTGTAGTTCGTTTGCTGTAGCTTTTCTGGTCAAGTATCATTTCCTTGGACCATGAGATTGTGCAACTCCTGGATACCGTAGGAGTGCCTTGGGTGTGCCAAACGTCACAACGTAACTGGGTGACTATAAAGGTTCATTACAGGTATCTTCGAAAGTGCCTGTTGGGTTGGCATGAATCGAGACTGGGATTTGTCACTCCGTATGACGGAGAGGTATCGCTGGGCCCACTCGGTAATGCATCATCATAATGAGCTCAATGTGATCAAGTGGTTGATCACGAGATCATGCATTACGGTACGAGTAAAGTGACTTGCCAGTAACGAGACTGAACAAGGTATTGGGATACCGACGATCGAGTCTCGGGCAAGTAACGTACCGATTGACAAAGGGAATTGTATACGGATTGATTGAATCCTCGACATCGTGGTTCATCCGATGAGATCATCGTGGAGCATGTGGGAGCCAACATGGGTATCCAGATCCCACTGTTGGTTATTAACTGGAGAGTCGTCTCGGTCATGTCTGCATGTCTCCCGAACCCGTAGGGTCTACACACTTAAGGTTCGGTGACACTAGGGTTGTTAGGTAGACTTGTATGTGATTACCGAATGTTGTTAGGAGTCCCGGATGAGATACCGGACATCACGAGTATTGGAAATATGCCCTAGAGGCAATAATAAATTGATTATTATTATATTTCCTTGTTCATGATAATCGTTTATTATCCATGCTAGAATTGTATTGATAGGAAACTCAGATACATGTGTGGATACATAGACAACACCATGTCCCTAGTAAGCCTCTAGTTGACTAGCTCGTTGATCAATAGATGGTTACGGTTTCCTGACCATGGACATTGGATGTCGTTGATAACGGGATCACATCATTAGGAGAATGATGTGATGGACAAGACCCAATCCTAAGCATAGCACTAGATCATGTAGTTCGTATGCTAAAGCTTTTCTAATGTCAAGTATCATTTCCTTAGACCATGAGATTGTGCAACTCCCGGATACCGTAGGAATACTTTGGGTGTGCCAAACGTCACAATATAACTGGGTGGCTATAAAGGTACACTACAGGTATCTCCGAAAGTGTCTGTTGGGTTGGCACGAATCGAGACTGGGATTTGTCACTCCGTGTGACGGAGAGGTATCTCTGGGCCCACTCGGTAGGACATCATCATAATGTGCACAATGTGATCAAGGAGTTGATCATGGGATGATGTGTTACGGAACGAGTAAAGAGACTTGCCGGTAACGAGATTGAACAAGGTATCGGGATACCGACGATCGAATCTCGGGCAAGTATCGTACCGATAGACAAAGGGAATTGTATACGGGATTGATTAAGTCCTTGACATCGTGGTTCATCCGATGAGATCGTCGTGGAACATGTGGGAGCCAACATGGGTATCCAGATCCCGCTGTTGGTTATTGACCGGAGAGTCATCTCGGTCATGTCTGCATGTTTCCCGAACCCGTAGGGTCTACACACTTAAGGTTCGGTGACGCTAGGGTTATAGAGATATTAGTATGCGGTAACCCGAATGTTGTTCGGAGTCCCAAATGAGATCCCGGACGTCACAAGGAGTTCCGGAATGGTTCGGAGGTAAAGAATTATATATATGAAGTGCTATTTCGGCCATCAGGACAAGTTTCGGGGTCACCGGTATTGTACCGGGACCACCGGAAGGGTCCCGGGGGTCCACCGGGTGGGGCCACCTGCCCCGGGGGCCACATGGGCTGTAGGGGTGTGCACCTTGGCCTATATGGGCCAAGGGCACCAGCCCCAAGAGGCCCATGCGCCAAGAGATAAGGAAAGGAAGAGTCCTAAAGGGGGAAGGCACCTCCGAGGTGCCTTGGGGAGGAGGGACTCCTCCCTAGCCGCACCCTTCCTTGGAGGAAGGGCCAAGGCTGCGCCCCCCCCCCTCTCCCTTGGCCCTATATATAGTGGGGGGAAGGGAGGGCAGCCCCACCTGAGCCCTGGCGCCTCCCTCTCCCTCCCGTGACACATCTCCCTCCTCCCGTAGCGCTTGGCGAAGCCCTGTTGGAATCACGCTACTTCCACCACCATGCCGTCGTGCTACTGGATCTCCATTAACCTCTCCTCCCCCCTTGCGGGATCAAGAAGGAGGAGACATCGCTGCTCCGTACGTGTGTTGAACGTGGAGGTGCCGTCCGTTCGGCGCTAGGATCATCGGTGATTTGGATCACGACGAGTACGACTCCATCAACCCCGTTCTCTTGAACGCTTCCGCGTGCGATCTACAAGGGTATGTAGATCAACTCCTCCCTCGTTGCTAGATGACTCCATAGATTGATCTTGGTGACACGTAGGAAAATTTTGAATTTCTGCTACGTTCCCCAACAGTGGCATCATGAGCTAGGTCTATGCGTAGTTACTATGCACGAGTAGAACACAAAGTAGTTGTGGGTGTCGAACTTGTCAATTTGCTTGTCGTTACTAGTCTTGTCTTGATTCGGCGGCATCGTGGGATGAAGCGGCCCGGACCGACCTTACACATACGCTTACGTGAGACTGGTTCCACCGATTGACATGCAATAGTTGCATAAGGTGGCTGGCGGGTGTCTGTCTCTCCCACTTTAGTCGGATCGAACTCGATGAACAGGGTCTGTATGAAGGGTAAATAGAAATTGGCAATTCACGTTGTGGTTTTGGCATAGGGAAGAAACGTTCTTGCTAGAAACCTATAGCAGCCATGTAAAAACTTGCAACAACAATTAGAGGACCTCTAACTTGTTTTTGCAGCAAGTGTTTTGTGATGTGATATGGCCAAAGGATGTGATGAATGATATATGTGATGTATGAGATGATCATGTTCTTGTAATAGGAATCATGACTTGCATGTCGATGAGTATGACAACCGGCAGGAGCCATAGGAGTTGTCTTTATTTATTTATGACCTGCGTGTCAACATAAACGTCATGTAATTACTTTACTTTATTGCTAAAGCGTTAGCCATAGTAGTAGAAGTAATAGATGACGAGACAACTTCAAGAAGACACGATGATGGAGATCATGGTGTCATGCCGGTGACAACGATGATCATAGAGCCCCGAAGATGGAGATCAAAAGGAGCAAATGATATTGGTCATATCATATCACTATTTGATTGCATGTGATGTTTATCATGCTTTACATCTTATTTGCTTAGAACGACGGTAGCTTAAATAAGATGATCCCTTGAAATAATTTCAAGAAAGTGTTCCCCCTAACCGTGCACCGTTGCGAAGGTTCGTTGTTTCAAAGCACCACGTGATGATCGGGTGTGATAGATTCTAACGTTCGAATACAACGGGTGTAAGCCATATTTACACACGCAATACACTTAGGTTGACTTGACAAGCCTAGCATGTACAGACATGGCCTCGGAACACAGAAGACCGAAAGGTCGAGCATGAGTCGTATAGAAGATACGATCAACATGAAGATGTTCACCGATGTTGACTAGTCCGTCTCACATGATGATCGGACACGGCCTAGTTAACTCGGATCATGTTATACTTAGATGACTGGAGGGATGTCTATCTGAGTGGGAGTTCATTGAATAATTTGATTAGATGAACTTAATTATCATGAACTTAGTCTAAAATCTTTACAATATGTCTTGTAGATCAAATGGCCCACGTTGTCCTCAACTTCAACGCGTTCCTAGAGAAAACCAAGTTGAAAGACGATGGCAGCAACTATACGGAATGGGTCCGGAACCTGAGGATCATCCTCATAGCTGCCAAGAAAGATTATGTCCTAGAAGCACCGCTAGGTGACGCACCCGTCCCACAGAACCAAGACGTTATGAAAGCTTGGCAGACATGTGCTGATGATTACTCCCTCGTTCAGTGCGGCATGCTTTACAGCTTAGAACCGGGGCTCCAAAAGCGTTTTGAGAGACACGGAGCATATGAGATGTTCGAAGAGCTGAAAATGGTTTTTCAAGCTCATGCCCGGGTCGAGAGATATGAAGTCTCCGACAAGTTCTTCAGCTGTAAGATGGAGGAAAATAGTTCTGTCAGTGAGCACATACTCAAAATGTCTGGGTTGCATAACCGCTTGACTCAGCTGGGAGTTAATCTCCCGGATGACGCGGTCATTGACAGAATCCTTCAGTCGCTTCCACCGAGCTACAAGAGCTTTGTGATGAACTTCAATATGCAGGGGATGAAAAAGACCATTCCTGAGGTATATTCAATGCTAAAATCAGCAGAGGTAGAAGTCAAAAAGGAACATCAAGTGTTGATGGTGAATAAAACCACTAAGTTCAAGAAAGGCAAGGGTAAGAAGAACTTCAAGAAGGACGGCAAGGGAGTTGCCGCGCCCGGTAAGCAAGCTGCCGGGAAGAAGCCAAATAATGGACCCAAGCCCGAGACTGAGTGTTTTTATTGCAAGGGAAGTGGTCACTGGAAGCGGAACTGCCCCAAATACTTAGCGGACAAGAAGGCCAGCAACACGAAAGGTATATGTGATATACAGGTAATTGATGTGTGCCTTACCAGTACTCGTAGTAGCTCCTGGGTATTTGATACCGGTGCGGTTGCTCACATTTGTAACTCAAAGCAGGAGCTGCAGAATAAACGGAGACTGGCGAAGGACGAGGTGACGATGCGCGTTGGGAATGGTTCCAAGGTCGATGTGATCGCCGTCGGCACGTTGCCTCTACATTTACCTACGGGATTAGTTTTGAACCTCGATAATTGTTATTTAGTGCCAGCTTTGAGCATGAACATTGTATCAGGATCTTGTTTAATTCGAGATGGCTACTCATTTAAATCCGAGAATAATGGTTGTTCTATTTATATGAGAGATATGTTTTATGGTCATTCTCCGATGGTGAATGGTTTATTCTTAATGAATCTCGAGCGTAATGCTACACATATTTATAGTGTGAATACCAAAAGATGTAAGGTTGATAATGATAGTCCCACATACTTGTGGCACTGCCGCCTTGGTCACATAGGTGCCAAACGCATGAAGAAGCTCCATGCAGATGGACTTTTAGAGTCTCTTGATTATGAATCATTTGACACGTGCGAACCATGCCTCATGGGTAAAATGACCAAGACTCTGTTCTCAGGAACAATGGAGCGAGCAACCAACTTATTGGAAATCATACATACTGATGTGTGCGGTCCAATGAGTGTTGAGGCTCGCGGTGGCTATCGTTATGTTCTCACCCTCACTGATGACTTGAGTAGATATGGGTATGTCTACTTAATGAAACACAAGTCTGAGACCTTTGAAAAGTTCAAGGAATTTCAGAGTGAGGTTGAGAATCAACGTGACAGAAAAATCAAGTTCTTGCGATCAGATCGTGGGGGAGAATACTTGAGTCACGAATTTGGCACACACTTAAGAAAATGTAGAATAGTTTCACAACTCACGCCGCCTGGAACACCTCAGCGTAATGGTGTGTCCGAACGTTGTAATCACACTCTATTAGATATGGTGCGATCTATGATGTCTCACCGATTTATCGCTGTCATTTTGGGGCTATGCTTTAGAGACTGCCGCATTCACTTTAAATAGGGCTCCGTCAAAATCCGTTGAGATGACACCGTATGAATTATGGTTTGTGAAGAAACCTAAGTTGTCGTTTCTAAAAGTTTGGGGATGCGATGCTTATGTCAAGAAACTTCAACCTGAAAAGCTCGAACCCAAATCGGAAAAATGCGTCTTCATAGGATACCCTAAAGAAACTGTTGGGTATACCTTCTACCTCAGATCCGAAGGCAAGATCTTTGTTGCCAAGAATGGGTCCTTTCTAGAGAAAGAGTTTCTCTCGAAAGAAATAAGTGGGAGGAAAGTAGAACTTGATGAAGTATTACCTCTTGAACCGGTAAGTGGCGCAGCTCAAGAAAATGTTCTTGAGGTGCCTGCACCGACTAGAGAGGAAGTTAATGATGATGATCATGAAACTTCAGATCAAGTTACTACTGAACTTCGTAGGTCCACGAGGACACGTTCCGCACCACAGTGGTACGACAACCCTGTCTTGGAAATCATGTTGTTAGACAACGGTGAACCTTCGAACTATGAAGAAGCGATGGCGGGCCCGGATTCCAACAAATGGCTGGAAGCCATGAAATCCGAGATAGGATCCATGTATGAAAATGAAGTATGGACTTTGACTGACTTGCCCGATGATCGACGAGCCGTAGAAAATAAATGGATCTTTAAGAAGAAGACAGGCGCGGATGGTAATGTGACCATCTATAAAGCTCGGCTTGTCGCTAAGGGTTATCGACAAGTTCAAGGGGTTGACTATGATGAGACTTTCTCACCCATAGCGAAGTTGAAGTCCGTCCGAATCATGTTAGCAATTGCCGCATTCTATGATTATGAGATATGGCAAATGGACGTCAAAACGGCATTCCTTAATGGTTTCCTTAAGGAAGAATTGTATATGATGCAGTCGGAAGGTTTTGTCGATCCTAAGAATGCTGACAAGGTGTGCAAGCTCCAACGCTCGATTTATGGGCTGGTACAAGCATCTCGGAGTTGGAACATTCGTTTTGATGAGATGATCAAAGCTTTTGGGTTTATGCAGACTTATGGAGAAGCCTGCATTTACAAGAAAGTGAGTGGGAGCTCTGTAGCATTTCTCATATTGTATGTGGATGACATACTGTTGATGGGAAATGATATAGAATTCTTGGAAAGCATAAAGGCCTACTTGAACAAGTGTTTTTCAATGAAGGACCTTGGAGAAGCTGCTTATATATTAGGCATCAAGATCTATAGAGATAGATCGAGGCGCCTCATTGGTCTTTCACAGAGTACGTACCTTGACAAGATATTGAAGAAGTTCAAAATGGATCAGTCAAAGAAGGGGTTCTTGCCTGTATTGCAAGGTACGAGATTGAGCACGGCTCAATGCCCGACCACGGCAGAAGATAGAGAAAAGATGAGTGTCGTCCCCTATGCCTCGGCCATAGGGTCTATCATGTATGCTATGTTGTGTACCAGACCTGATGTAAACCTTGTCATAAGTTTGGTAGGAAGGTACCAAAGTAATCCCGACATGGAACACTGGACAGCGGTCTAGAATATCCTGAAGTACCTAAAAAGGACTAAGGAAATGTTTCTCGTTTATGGAGGTGACGAAGAGCTCGTCGTAAAGGGTTACGTCGATGCTAGCTTCGACACAGATCTGGATGACTCTAAGTCACAAGCCGGATACGTGTATATTTTGAATGGTGGGGCAGTAAACTGGTGCAGTTGCAAGCAAAGCGTTGTGGCGGGATCTACATGTGAAGCGGAGTACATGGCAGCCTCGGAGGCAGCACAAGAAGCAGTCTGGGTGAAGGAGTTCATTACTGACCTAGGAGTCATACCCAATGCGTCGGGCCCGATGACTTTCTTCTGTGACAACACTGGAGCTATTACCCTTGCCAAGGAGCCCAGGTTTCACAGGAAGACCAGGCATATCAAGCGTCGCTTCAACTCCATTCGTGGAAGTGTTCAAAATGGAGACATAGAGATTTGTAAAGTACATACGGACCTGAATGTAGCAGATCCGTTGACTAAACCTCTCCCTAGAGCAAAACATGATCAACACCAGAACTGCATGGGTGTTCGATTCATCACAATGTAACTAGAATATTGACTCTAGTGCAAGTGGGAGATTGTTGGAAATATGCCCTAGAGGCAATAATAAAATGGTTATTATTATATTTCTTTGTTCATGATAATTGTCTATTGTTCATGCTATAATTGTGTTATCCGGAAATCGTAATACATGTGTGAATACATAGACCACAACACGTCCCTAGTGAGCCTCTAGTTGACTAGCTCATTGATCAAAAGATAGTCATGATTTCCTGACTATGGACATTGGATGTCATTGATAACGGGATCACATCATTAGGAGAATGATGTGATGGACAAGACCCAATCCTAAGCATGGCTCAAAGATCGTGTAGTTCGTTTGCTGTAGCTTTTCTGAATGCCAAGTATCATTTCCTTAGACCATGAGATTGTGCAACTCCCGGATACCGTAGGAGTGCCTTGGGTGTGCCAAACGTCACAACGTAACTGGGTGACTATAAAGGTTCATTACAGGTATCTCCGAAAGTGTTTGTTGGGTTGGCATGAATCGAGACTGGGATTTGTCACTCCGTATGACGGAGAGGTATCTCTGGGCCCACTCGGTAATGCATCATCATAATGAGCTCAATGTGATCAAGTGGTTGATCACGGGATCATGCATTATGGTACGAGTAAAGTGACTTGCCGGTAACGAGACTGAACAAGGTATTGGGATACCGACGATCGAGTCTCGGGCAAGTAACGTACCGATTGACAAAGGGAATTGTATACGGATTGATTGAATCCTCGACATCGTGGTTCATCCGATGAGATCATCATGGAGCATGTGGGAGCCAACATGGATATCCAGATCCCACTGTTTGTTATTAACCGGAGAGTCGTCTCGGTCATGTCTGCATGTCTCCCGAACCCGTAGGGTCTACACACTTAAGGTTCGGTGACACTAGGGTTGTTAGGAAGACTTGTATGTGATTACCGAATGTTGTTAGGAGTCCCGGATGAGATCCCGGACGTCACGAGGAGTTCCGGAATGGTCCGAAGGTGAAGATTTATATGTAGGAAGTTGTCATACGGTCACCGGAAAGGTTCGGGGGCCACCTCTCTCGGAAGGCCTAATGGGATGTAGAGGAAAGGGAACCAGCCCTACATGGGCTGACCGCATCCCCCCTTGGGCCCATGCGCCTAGGGTTGGGGGGGAAACCCTAAAGGGGGCGCCCCCCTTGCTTGGGGGGCAAGCCCCCTCCCCTTGACCGCCGCCCCCCCTCTGGATCTCATCTAGAGGCGGTCGGCCCCCTTCCCCCTTCCCCTATAAATAGAGGGGAAAGGGGAGGGCTGCACACAACATCCAAGGCGCAGCCCCTCCCCTCCCCAACACCTCTCCTCCTCCATAAGAGCTTGGCGAAGCCCTGCCGGAGTACTGCATCTTCACCACCACCACGCCGTCGTGCTGCTGTTGGAGCCCTCTTCCTCAACCTCTCCCTCCTCCTTGCTGGATCAAGGCGCGGGAGACGTCCTCGCTCCGTACGTGTGTTGAACACGGAGGTGCCGTCCATTCGGCGCTAGGATCTTCGGTGATTTGGATCACGACGAGTACGACTCCATCAACCCCGTTCTCTTGAACGCTTCCGCTCGTGATCTACAAGGGTATGTAGATGCACTCCTCTCTCCCTCGTTGCTAGATGACTCCATAGATTGATCTTGGTGATGCATAGAAAATTTTAAAAGTCTGCTACGTTCCCCAACAGCTGGGCCCCATCTGTTAGCCTCTGTGCACTTTGCTAGGTACACTTTTGTGTACCCCTAGCAATTTAACCATTTATTGTCAGATATTTAATAATTTCAGAAAATGATTAAATCCTTTTAAATTAATATAAAATAATTTGTTACTCGGATGGAAAAACTTTGTACATGAAAGTTGCTCAGAACAATGAGACGAATCTGGATACGCAGCCTGTTTGTCCGCCACACATCCCTAGCATAGCGAACACGCAACTTTCCCCCTCCGGTTCATCTGTCCGAAAACGCGAAACACCGGGAATATTTTCCCGGATGTTTCCCCCCTTCACCGGTACCACCTCATACCGCGTCAGGGCACCCCTAGCACCGCTACTTGTCTTGTCATGCATCGTTATGCACCTGTTTGCATTATATTCATTGTTTCTTCCCCCTCTTCTCTCCGATAGACTACGAGACCGACGCCGCTGCTACCCAGTACGACTACGGTGTTGACGACCCCTCTCTCTTGCCAGAGCAACCAGGCAAGCCCCCCTTTTGATCACCAGATATCGCCTATTCTTCTCTACTGCTTGCATTAGAGTAGTGTAGCATGTTACTGCTTTCCGTTATCCTATCCTGATGCATAGCCTGTCCTTGCTACTACTGTTGTTACCTTTACCTGCAATCCTAAATGCTTAGTATAGGATGCTAGTTTACCATCAGTGGCCCTACATTCTTGTCCGTCTGCCATGCTATACTACTGGGTCGTGATCACTTCGGGAGGTGATCACGGGCATATGATATATACTTATACTGTTACATTACTTATGATATTGTTCGGAGATGGGGGGCTGAAGGGGCAGGTGGCTCCATCCAGATAGTGGTGGGCCTGGGTTCCCGACGGCCCCCGACTATTACTTTATGGCGGAGCGACAGGGCAGGTTGAGACCACCTAGGAGAGAGGTGGGCCTGGCCCTGGTCGGCGTTCGCGGTTATTTCAAGATAACACATTTAACGAGATCTTGGTATTTGATCTGAGTCTGGCCACTGGCCTATACGCACTAACCATCTACGCGGGGACAGTTATGGGCACTCGACGTCGTGGTATCAGCCGAAGCCTTCGTGACGTCAGCGACTGAGCGGCGCGCGCCGGATTGGACTGGAACGCCTGCTAGGCTAGGTCTGCTTCCGGCCGCCCTCGCAACGTGCAGGTGTGCAATGGACGATGGGCCCAGACCCCTGCGCCATAGGATTTAGACCCGCGTGCTGACCTCTCTGTTGTGCCTAGGTAGGGCTGCGACGTGTTGATCTTCCGAGGCCGGGCATGACCCAGGAAAGTGTGTCCGACCAAATGGGATCGAGCGTGTTGGGTTATGTGGTGCACCCCTGCAGGGAAGTTAATCTATTCGAATAGCCGTGATCTTCGGTAACAGGACGACTTGGAGTTGTACCTTGACCTTATGACAACTAGAACCGGATACTTAATAAAACGCACCCTTCCAAGTGCCAGATACAACCGGTGGTCGCTCTCTCACAGGGCGACGAGGGGAGGATCATCGATTAGGATTATGCTATGCGATGTTACTTGGTGAACTTACCATCCACTCTCTTCTTCTGCTGCAAGATGGAGGTTACCAGAAGCATAGGCTTCGATAGGACTAGCTATCCCCCTCATATTCCGGCATTCTGCAGTTCAGTCCACATATGATACCCTTATTCCATTTGATACCAATGCATACATATGTAGTGTAGCTCCTTGCTTGCGAGTACTCACGGTTGCTTTGCTCCCCCTTTTCCCCCTTTCCATACCCGTTTGCTGCGACCAGACGGTGGAGTCCAGGAGCCAGAAGCCACCGTCAACGATGACTCCTACTACACCGGAGGTGCCTACTACTACGTGCAGTCCGCTGACGACGACCAGGAGTAGTTTAGGAGGATCCCAGGCAGGAGGCCTGCGCCTCTTTCAATCTGTATCCCAGTTTGTGCTAGCCTTCTTAAGGAAATCTTGTTTAACTTATGTCTGTACTCAGATATTGTTGCTTCCGCTGACTCGTCTATGATCGAGCACTTGTATTCGAGCCCTCGAGGCCCCTGGCTTGTATTATGATGCTTGTATGACTTATTTATGTTTTAGAGTTGTGTTGTGATATCTTCCCGTGAGTCCCTGATCTTGATCGTACACGTTTGCGTGCATGATTAGTGTACGATTGAATCGGGGGCGTCACAATAATGACCCAGACGGACTTCTCAAACGGGACTCAAACGCCCTGACCGGCACCCCTCATTCCAGCCCAAATCTGAGGCGGATGTGACGCGTTCGGATATGCCACGTCCGCCTGGTCCGCTATCGCCCGCAACAACCCCACTCCAGCCCTCATAAATATCAGACGTCGATCCTTGAGCAAACACTAGTCAAACTCAGTCGGTACTCACTTGGCTTCTTCGCTTCTCCCCAAATCCACTTCGTTCTTCCCCGCCCGCCATGTCCGACAGTGAATCCCCTCCCCCCAGGAATGGCTGAAGGCCACCACGGATTCTGATGGCTCGTCGGCGCCCGACAATGACAAGCTAGCGCTTTGCATCGCCCTCTGCCGGCCACTGATGTACCTGGGCGATAGCTCCTCTTCCATGGCGTCGGCGACGGGCCAGGAGGGCAACTGCAGCTCCGCGCTCCCCCGTGCTCGTCCAACGCGGTCCCTGCTGCCCCCTACCAGGCACTACCCAGCACCACTCGCAGCTGCCCCTCCGGGGCACCGTTGGGTGTGTTGTTGCCCACTGAACCGCAGGCGGAGTCCATGGGCCGCGCGTATCGCCTTGCAAAGAAGCGAGGGCGGAGGCGACTACCAGCCACTCCAAGATCTACGCCAGAGCCACTTCCCCCGGCCAGCGACGACGGCGAGGCCCTCCGCATCACCATCCACCGCTTGTACACGTCCGCGGAGACGAACGATGGCGCCCGCCATCATCGCAGCAAAGATGTGAAGGCACTTCGTGTGGCGCTGGAGGAGTCGGAGCGCTTGGCGATGGAGCAGCGACGACAACGAAGAGAGCCACACTGCTCTGGGAGAAGCAAAACCGTGAAGCCCGACGCATGGCGGGCATCATCTCGTCCTCCTCCTCCTCCGCTTCGGACAGCGACGACGACAACAATGCGCCCAGAGCCGCCGACACCTACGTCTAGTCTAGCCGTCGAGACCCCAAGGGGAAGAGACCGTCATGGAGGAAGCGGTGAAATCCCCCCTTCTCGGTTTTAGTAGTGTTAAGTGATGAACTCAGACGACACTTTTGTACCACACTATGTTTATCTTTGCCGGATTGCTATGTTCTATGTTGATCTACATAGGAACAACGTTTGCATGCTTTTGTATGAATATGGGGTAGGACATATGAGGGATGCGGCTATCGAACGCTAGAAATGAGATCCGTCAGCTCATCTTGAGCCGACGAAGCGCCCGGGGGCGTAGGGTGCCAAAGTAGGTGACCGCGGCTGTAGATGCTCTAAGAAAGATGTGACCCTTTTGGTTGTGAAACGTACGTAAGCATGAGAAGATGTATTATTGTACTCGTAGCAGTACCAGCAAAGTGGAGGAGACTAACCCTACCCTACCTCAAGTTTAATAATGAATATATCTCACCAAGGTAGGGTAGCAGACAGATGGAGCCAAGGTAGCAGGAGTAGTGGTGATTAGCATGCATGCACAAGTGGAAGAATTTGTTTAGTAACATCGTTTAATATATGATGAGACGCTGCCTTGCTCCTTGAGCTAGTGGAAATATACGTCAGTGGTACGTCAGTCAAGGTCAAAGATGCTTGCATTGCGATGAGTGGAGGCTGCGATTGCGATTGCCAATGCCAATAGTACCACATCTTGGAATGCCAAGCCAACCCCGGCCCACGGGTACGTTAGGTTAGACCAACCTACTCTCAACAACACCATTGACTTCAATTAATCCTCACAGTTTACACAAAAACCAAACAACCCATCAAAAAGAGCATATTAATTAGCACGGCTGTGTGCGTTCATAGGGATGCGTGTGTACGCGTGTATATGAGTGCTTGTGTTTATATTGATGTTTAAAAAAAATTAGCACGTCAAGTTATTTCAACCATAAATACAAAAATAAAAACTATTTCAAACTACATAAACTAGTAGTATTAACAAGTTTTAGGCAGCTAGCCGGTTGCATGCAAAATGGAACTTGGTCGCTGCCCATGGATTTGAATAAAACGGGTCGGTCGTTAGCAGATTCTCCTTGCAGCTCAAGTCACGGCCGGGAGAAAAATCTAATGCTGCAAAAATTATCAATCCAGTCGTCAGCGCTTAGGTGGGTGTTTCCATGTGGAGTGGAGCAGCTATCTAAGCCACGCACAAATATACATTATCTACGACAAGTCGTATGCGTCATCGTCGTTGTCGTCGTCTTGATCAATCCTACACTAATAACCTGACAACTTAGCCACAATCATCCACTCTATCGCATGCACGAGCAAAAAATACATAAGGATGCAGTTAACCTGTTTCATGATAAAAAAAAGAGTTGGGACAGCTGCTCCTAAATTAACTGTTGTTTCTCCAATATCTTATAATAAATAAATAAATAAGTTTTGTGGCCCCTTTAATTGTAAAATTACCGGCTTCGGTCTTCGGTAGGTGTCCTCTGAGTACTTGTACGCGTCAGCCCTAAACTTGGTGACATTTGAAAGAAAATGAAAATCTAAGCTTCTCACTTATGATTTCCGGTTTTCTCTAAAATTTACGCGTGCTCTCTATGTACTAATTATTTAGTCAGGGTTCCGTGCGATGCAAGATCGGAAGCAGCTGACCCCTCTTCATTCCATGTTGAGTTGACTTGGACTGTTGATAATTACTCAAACAGGGCTTTCTCCCCACTTTATATAATAAAACAACCGTCACGTCCATACAAGAAACTTAAGTACAGAAAAAGAAAACATAAGTCTGCTGAGGCAACAACACAAACATGCCTTACTAAAAGAAAGTCCAATAAGTGCCCAACAGATCAGTGGCTAGGTGGCGGAGCAAGGCGACGTCCAACCGCAGCCAGCATGTTCGTCATGCCGTATAACCGATCTCGGTCCCGCTATCTAGAGAGCAAGTGCCAGTACCACACGAAGATCTTAATCTTCAAAGGGAGGGGCGCTTTCCACAAAGGTGCGGTCAATGCAATAGCCGACGCACGACATAGAGCGCGGTATGCCGAGCCGACAGAGAAGAGCCCCGACAGGGCCAAGCGCCATGTTATGACATCCGGATAGCCCGGGAGAATCGGTGGGAGAGCCACCAGAAGGTCGGCCCAAGCTATGATTTTCTCAGGCCCAAATGATTGCCGGGAGAAGACATTTCAATTCTTACTCAAATCACTAGCAAAGCCTATTATTGCTTCCCTCCTTCCTTTTTCTCCCGAAAGTCTTACCTACCAGCTTCAAGTCTTAAGGTATCGTCACACCAATCATGTACATGCTAAATCTAATATGAAACTATTCAACCGATAGCTATACTTATTCGCGTTTGTAGAAAGAACATATATAAAGAACTTCAACTATGGTTCTATAGTTTTAAAAGTGGAAAAGAGTACAAATTTGGCTCCTACGCTACTTTAAAAACCTAAGTTTGGTGCTTCAAACCCAATACAGGAAATTCTTGGTCTTTTCAGTGTCAAATACATCTAGGTTGAGGCTCCATTCAATGCGGGTTCGATGTTAGTGTGGCGGTAGCTTCACACATGTGAGAACCCAATTACCCGGTTAATACAAAAAAGGAAAAGAGAAACATCACAAACTTAGCACCGAGCATAAATATTTCAATAAAGTTATTTAATATATATGTTGTTTGGAATCTTGAAATACATAGCAGTAAAAGTATTATGGTAACAATAGGTTTGATGAAACTTTGGAAAATCATAAAATTCAGGAAAGGTTTTACCTTAATTTATTCCCTGTTTCTGAATTTTGCACATTTTAATAATATTTTTGCAATACCATTAAATCTTCTTGATTCACATTACTCTACAAATAGTAATCATCCGTATCGGTAGATTCCTAGTTGTTATTATTCTGGACATTCTTCTCGATTAATGAAAACGTCAAATCTTTTGTCTTGTTTTATTACTTAAGATATGAGCATAATTCATAGTAGCTTGTATAATTAAAATTTTCTGATTTCTTGGAGGTTTTTTTCCTTTGAGAAAAAAAGAAAGCGTGTGCTCAGGAGCTCTCTTTGCCTTTACAACCAAAACGTGGAGAGAGCAACTTTTAAAAAACAACGTGTAGAGAGAATCAGGTCGTCTCCCTCCATTCCAGCTGACTAGGTCTGTTCAGAAGGAAAAGTTTCACAGTATATTAATCCTGAAGTACTACTATTATTTAACAGCTACTGCAAATTACGTACTACCACATAGCTTCAAAGCTAATCTAGGGTATCTTGATTCAAACAAGAGTATCGCCCATTTCCGTGCAAATCTTGACATGGAACCGTTCAATTGAAATTATTGTTTTCCCCGTGTTGGTAGATAGAACACATAACATATATAACGAGCGTCAGAGATGATCCCACATTGTTTAAATATACTCCTGCTCTGATTGCTTAATTCGAAAGTTAAAGCTCCAACTATATAGATTGGTGCTTCAACCATATAGATTGAATGGTTCCTAAACTATTCTAAAAGCCTAAGTTTGGTGCTTCAACCCTAATTCTAAAAAAATCTGGTCTTCTTAGTGCCAAAACCATATAGATTGACACTCGTTAAAAGCGACTTCAATGATGATGTGGCACTAGTTTCGCACCTGTGTCGATCCCATTACCCAAAATAATTAAAAAAAGAAAACCAAAAAATCACAAACTAAACAGGAAACATAAGTATTTCAATAAAATCTATTAAATATTATAGGAAACTATAAATACATAAAAATACCAGTTTTATGGTAACAATGGATTTGATGAAAAATTGGAAAATACATAAGTCCAGGAAAGTTCCAAACTTTTTATTCTATATTTCTAAATTTACATATTTGATAATATTTATTGTAATATTATATACTTTTCTTACATCTGCTTTTGAAAATGCCCCGAAGAGATACATTATGTAGCTTGCTGTAGTAGTTTGCATGGAAAAGAAAACCAAAAACTGACCATACGAGAAAACCAGTAATCGCCCGTATCGGTACATTCCTTGTTGTTTTTGTTCCAAAAAATCATCTTAATTAATAAAAATGTCCAAGTCTTTGTTCTTGTTTTAAAACTTGTAAAGGTAAATTTCTTAGTCTGATTTTTCACATGGTGTACGTGTTATGGACGCAGATTTTTTGTATCTCAATATTTTCTAAGATTAAATATCCAAAGAACGACTTTACAAAATTCAAAATTTTAATGATGATAATAATAACCCAAAACTGAACTCATGGAAAAGTGATTTTTTTACTGGTTTGCATGATAAAAAATAATTACTGAGGAGCGGAAACTTTGGATGGAACTTAAGATCTGCTCGTAAATACCCAGTCGCTTGTATGAGTACTTTTTTCTGAATTATTTTGGAAAATATATCTTTTCTCTTTTAGAAAACAAAGCGTGTGACCCCAAGCTCTCTTTGCCCTCACAGCCAATCAATTACCTTGTTTGGCTAGTTTGGAGCGATGCAAGATGGGAAGCAATTGACCTGGCCGGGTCATCTTCCTTCATTCCAGCTGACTATGATTACGACTATTCAAAACTTCACACTGTAATCCCAAAATGCAGCTACTATTCAACAGCTACGGCCTAATCCATTGCTTCTGTCCCTCAAACTATGCATATCTTCAAAATACTCCCTCTGTTTCATAACGTAAGAACATTGTTCAAACTATGTTAGCTTGAAAAATGCTTTTATATTATGGGACGGCAAGAGTATCATTTTAACCCGACCAAAAGCTTCACACCATTCCAGGGCCATGTGGAGCGTTTCCCTCCTCATCTATGCGGAATACGTAGTCTCCTATGAAATATACAGTTCCACATTTAAAACATCTGTATAATGAGTGCCAACAATGATTCCACATTTCTAAAATAATACTCATACCGCGATTACTTAACGCGAAAACCTACAACGACGTCTCTCTCCGCTGTATATGGAGGGAAATGAAATTGCACAAAAGGTATGCCTTAATTAGGAAGTAAATGGAAAGCAAGCACTCATCAGCCCAAAATGGTGATATGTCAATCAATCAATGGATCTACCCTCCATATGGTGTGTGTGCAACAGTTTAAAGTGTAAAAAGGCAGTGAGATCTTTTGCAAAAAGGAAAAAAAAAGAGAAAGTGCTAAGGAAAAGGGAGGAAAGTTGCAACAAGGCCATGTGAAGGCCGGCAGCTCCAATTCTTCTGAGGCGGTGAGAGAAGCAACCTCTTTCTTGTTTCCTGCCACCAATCACGTGACTCCGTATGTCAACGTCGACCCCTCCCTCCCCTCTCCTCCGGATTGATTTGATTTGTTTGTCATTAGTAGTATTAAACAAATTATTTATCAATAAACAATTGATGATCCAAGTGTCCCAGTTGATGAATTAGTTAATTCGGTTAGGCCAGGCTAAGCCAGAGATTCTTGTACATGCATGTTAACCGCAAATCAAGCAGCTAATTGACCAGACTGCTAATCCAGCAGCCAAGACAAGAAGAAGAAGATTACCCGCAAAAAAAAAAAAAAGACAAGAAGAAGATTAGGTGGTGATGAATCCAGGGAAGAGGCCTTCTAGAAGAAACATAGTAGCTGGCCACGTCGCCCCTCCATTTGGAATTTCAAAGTGGAGACTTCGCGGTGGGAGGAAAAATTCAGCCCCCATACAAAAAAGTCTTTCTGCTGTCCGATTTAGAGTTTCAAGCGGAGAGGGGGAGTGAAAACTCGCCATATGTGACGTTTTCATCTTCGTCGCCGTCAAAACCGCATTCCGTCGCCCGATCTTTGGGAACGCTGTTTGGAATTAAATTAAAATAAACAGTCGTTCCTCCTTCTCCTCCTCTACATCAGCAGTGATGTAGATACACGCACACAAAATTTTATATTTTTTGGGAGATATCCACGCACACAATTACGGTTATAGATACACGATTACGAGGCGTTTGAATGTGACTAGAGAGACAAGTCAACAAGGTAGGCAGGAATATAAAAAACCTCGCTTGGCCGTTCGGTTACGGTGCCTGATTTAGAATCTCAAGTCGAGGGAAAGGAAAGGAAAACACACGGTTTCAGAAATGTTTTGTTATAGAAAGTAAGTGTGTGCTCCTCCGCTTCGGCGGTTATCCTGGTGCACACCATTTGTAGATACAAGCACGAAAGGGAAGCCAACAAGGCGGGCACGACGTGCGTTTGATGAACTACAATAGGAGAAGGATTTTTGAAATTCCGTTGAGGGAATTTTAAGTATATACTTTTTGCTGAATGCATGAAAACAAGGGTAGGCAGAAATGTATTGTAGTACTACTAGCATGTATGCAGGAATTCCAATAAGAAAAGGAAGCTTGTACTAATTCTCTTTTCCTCACACCCCTAAATTTAGTTCCTCACCATATAATTTCCGTGCAACCCCAGTAGTAGTTTCTAACACATATAATTTTCATGGCATGTTATAAAGATGTTACCCCCTCGTTCTAAAATATAGTGCGTCCTCGGTTTCCGCGCTTCAACTCTGACCACAATTTTATCCAACGAGACCGACTGCGGCGGGAGAAAAAAATATATAATTGAAAACTTTTTTTGAATACGAATTCTCTGGTATATACTTTTTGCTCCTGCAGCAGTCGGTCTTGTTGGTTAGATTTATGGTCAAAGTTGAACCTTGAAAAACGCGGGCACGCTATATTTTGAAACGGAGGGAGTATTAGTCAAATGTGAGGTAAAAAAACGTATAAGATTCTTGTTTTTTTACATATCAACCAATAAGAGATGTGTGGCGTGCATGCTTTCAGTGACTTAAGACTTGCATGCAATGCTATTAATTAGCAAATAAATATTAAGTTATCTTGTTTTTCCTTCCTCCTTGATCACGGTGCACAATGTAAAATGACTTGTTCACTAAACGGAGGGAGTAGTGTGTATTTCAGAATTCTAGTAAGGAGGAGGAGGAGGAAGCTTCTATTAAATTTCTGTCCTTGACATGGCCAATATAGTTTCTCACAGATTTCCATGCATGCCCAATCAAAGTCAGCGCCGCCACCACCACCACCACCAGATGAATGGATGGATGAAAAAGTCAACCATGGTGACTGCATGACCAGAGAAGAGAAGAGGAGAGTGGCGTCTCTTTCCTGGCATGTGCCAAATCAGCCCTTGCCCTGACAGGTTAAGATTAAGATTAAGATTAAGATTAGCAGGAAGGAAGGAAATTACTGTAGTAGAGAAGAGAATCAAACCAAATCAGCAGCTGCCACCAGCATTTGCATTTGTATCCCACTGTTAGTGACCAAAGCCCACCAGCAGCAGCACCAGCAGAGCACTTTCTCCTCTCCTTCTTCTTCCTCCTCCCCTCTCCTCTCCTCTCCTCTCCCCTTGACACACACCAGACAAGAGACAACAACAAGGACCAGAGGACACGGAGAAGAAGATTAAGTCTCCCCTGCTTGGCCTGCGGAGCCTACAAAGCCCTCGTATTCGTTTCCTTTTTAATTTCATTCCAAGATCAGGTCCTCTTTCTTGGCTCCAAATTTATACCCACATAGCGCTACTGCCTGCCACATCTCCATTGGATCTTCTGCTCGCCATCTGTCCTCCTCCGTCCCCTTGTTCCAATCGCCCGCCATTGCCGCCCTCCCAATCTCCCATCTCCCTTCTTTCCTCCCCTGCAAGTATCCAAATCCAACCACTATAGCTGCAGCAGCCAGCAGCTCTGCTCTTGCAACGCAGCTTTAAGCACCCAGGACACACAAGCCAAGCAAAAATTGCGTCTTTCCTCTCCCCGGCGCGCTCCCCGCAGCCCCTAATGGCCTCCTCCGGGGGCGGCCGCGGCGGCGACACGGACAACGACGGGCGCCGGGGCCGGCGCCGGCGGCGCAAGGTGCTGCTCAGCAAGCTCTACACCTTCGCGGCCTGCGCGCGCCGGCCCAGCGCCGTGGACGACGAGGGGTCCCGGATCGGCGGGCCGGGATTCTCGCGGGTGGTCCACGCCAACGACCCCGCGGCGGCGGCCGACGCGGCCGCCGCCGGCGGGTACCGGTCCAACTACGTCTCCACCACAAAGTACAGCGCGGTGACCTTCATCCCCAAGTCGCTGTTCGAGCAGTTCCGGCGGGTGGCCAACATCTACTTCCTCGTCGTCGCCTGCCTCTCCTACACCCCCATCGCACCCTTCCGGGGCGCCACCGCCGTCGGGCCGCTCGTCCTCGTCCTCCTCGTCACCATGATCAAGGAGGCCATCGAGGACTGGCGCCGCAAGCAGCAGGTTTGCGCATTTTTCCCCATTCTTCTTCCTCCTGGATCTGCATCTGCATCTCCATTTTCTTCTTCTTCTTCTGCACTGCAATTTTTTATTCAATTCAATTCAATCCAATCCCCATTCATTCAGCAATGACATCATTTCCTTCCACCAGTGTATGGGACCAAATCCATCTGCTACCCATAATTTCAGCAAAATTAACACAAAAATAGGGAGGCAGGGGAGGCAGGGGTTGGTGGAGCAGTTATAGCCACTCAGTCCTTCATTCTATTTCCTCCAGTACTGGTACAAGATATTGCTTAGAGGAGATGTGGTCCAATTACAATTAGTCCTTTGCTAAAAACAACAGATTCATAACTATGATTCTTGCTTGCCAGTACTTTCTCCTGCTCTTGTTAGTAGTGCCAATATATTTTTTGCTGAAAAACAGTGGATGAATGTTTGTTTCTTGCTTGGTGCATCCAGGACATTGAGGTGAACAATAGGAAGACAAAGGTGTTCCAGGACGGCGCGTTCCGGCGCACCAAATGGACCAAGCTCCGCGTCGGCGACGTCGTCAAGGTCGAGAAGGACGAGTTCTTCCCCGCCGACCTCGTCCTCCTCTCCTCCAGCTACGACGACGCCATCTGCTACGTCGAGACCATGAACCTCGACGGCGAGACCAACCTCAAGCTCAAGCAGTCCCTCGAGCTCACCTCACATTTGCAGGATGATGCGAGTTTCAGTGGTTTTGGGGCTGTCATAAGGTGTGAAGACCCGAATGCAAACCTGTATTCGTTTGTTGGGAACATAGAGGTGGAAGAGCAGCAGCAGCAGTTCCCTCTGTCGCCCCAGCAGCTCCTGCTCAGGGACTCCAAGCTTCGGAACACCGAGTACGTGTACGGCGTGGTGGTTTTCACTGGCCACGACACAAAGGTGATGCAGAATGCCACCAGCGCCCCCTCCAAGAGGAGCAAGATTGAGAAGAAGATGGATGGGGCCATTTACGTCCTCATGTCCATCCTCGTCCTCATTTCGGTCATCGGCTCGGTCGTCTTCGGCCTTGCGACCAAGCATGATCTGGTGGATGGCAGGATGAAGAGGTGGTACCTCAGGCCGGATAACCCCGACAACATCTACGATCCCAACAACCCGGCCGTGTCGGCGGCGCTGCATTTCTTCACGGCCATGATCCTTTACGGCTACTTCATCCCCATCTCCCTCTACGTCTCCATCGAGCTCGTCAAGCTGCTGCAGGCTCTCTTCATCAACAGTGACATCCATATGTATCATGAGGAGAGCGACACGCCGGCTCATGCCAGGACCTCCAACTTGAACGAGGAGCTGGGCCAGGTCTACACCATTCTCACCGATAAGACCGGGACTCTGACTTGCAACTCCATGGAGTTCATCAAATGTTCCATCGCGGGCACGGCGTATGGACGTGGAATCACCGAGGTCGAGAGAGCTATGGCAAAGAGAAATGGTTCCCCCGTGATCTCTGATTTTGAGATTGGCGTCGAAGACTTCCACTCTGAGGGCAGATCTGCGATCAAAGGATTTAACTTCAGAGATGAGCGTGTCATGGATGGTAACTGGGTTCACCAAGCCCACTCCGGTGTGATCGAGATGTTCTTCCGGTTGCTGGCCATCTGCCACACATGCATACCGGAGGTTGACGAAGTAACAGGGAAGATTTCGTACGAAGCAGAGTCTCCCGATGAGGCGGCCTTTGTTGTCGCGGCACATGAACTTGGTTTCACTTTCTACCAAAGGACGCAGGCAGGTGTTTATCTGCATGAGTTGGATCCCTCGTCTGGAGAGCAGGTTGACAGGTATGTGGGTTTGAACTTGCGTCAGATTTTCACGTGAAAATTCAGGAATGATCTAGCTGTAACACTAACATCAACCTTTTTTTTTCTTTTCTGGCAGATTTTATAAGGTCTTGCATGTCCTTGAGTTCAGCAGTGCTCGGAGGCGGATGTCGGTGATAGTCAAGGACGAGGAGGGGAAAACATTTATCTTCAGTAAAGGTGCCGACAGGTTAGTACTATCTTCAGTAATCTGATGCATCTACTCTTGCTCTCTGTATTTGTACGATGGATGTATCTTGACTTGTTCTCAACATGCGCAGCATAATGTACGAGAGGCTATCAACCTCTGAGAGTACGTATGCTGAAGCGACGCAGAAGCACATAAATGATTACGCGGATGCTGGCCTCAGAACACTAGTTCTTGCATACCGTCATCTCGAGGAGATCGAGTACGCAAAATTCGAAAGGAAGTTCACTGCAGCTAAGAATTCTGTCAGCGCTGATCGGGATGAGCTGATTGACGAGGCTGCAGATTTGATAGAGAGGGATTTGATTCTTCTTGGTGCTACCGCCGTTGAGGACAAGCTACAAAAGGGGGTGAGTCATTTGCTGCCGTAAAATGGAACATTGTAATAGTACTTATCTTTGGTTTGTGTGTGCTAATTTCCATTTTCTAGGTACCTGACTGCATCGACAAACTTGCTAAGGCTGGCATCAAGATATGGGTGCTGACGGGCGACAAGATGGAGACCGCCATCAACATCGGGTATAGCATCTGTCCTGGATGTTTCGATGCTTATAGTGATATTTGGCCAATTTTATGAACTTACTAAAATCCGATGATGCTCGTTTTCTTCACAGATATGCGTGCAGTCTACTCAGACAAGGGATGAAACAAATAACCATCACACTGGATACACCAGATATCATTGCCTTGGAGAAAGGTGGTGACAAAGGAGCCATTAATAAGGTAGATAAAGTATTGCTGATTATAGTTACCGAGTCCTTTATATAGTACACGGACCAATTCTTTTGCAGTTTGTACTATCTATCGGTTCTATAGTGCATTACGTTTGGTGACAAATTAACTACATAACTGCCTGCATATTGATCAAACACCTGGTCTGTTTTACGATAATACTAACACCAATTTTTTTCTGATATATGGCAGGCATCGAAGGTTAGTGTGGTGCAGCAAATCAGTGAAGGAAAGAAACTCATAAATGCATCTGGCAATGAATCTTTTGCTTTGATCATTGATGGGAAGTCACTTACATATGCGCTCAAAGACGATGCCAAGGCCGCGTTCCTTGATCTCGCAATTGCCTGTGGGTCAGTCATTTGCTGCCGTTCTTCCCCAAAGCAGAAGGCTCTTGTAAGCTCAAATTTCACCTCAGAAATTGTTGTGTTCTTCCATCTTCCCAGGAAATGAGAGTGGATTCTTAACTGTTTATCTTCATCTGTGATTCAGGTCACGAGGCTGGTCAAAACCGGCACCGGTAAAGTTACGTTGGCAATTGGCGATGGTGCGAACGATGTAGGCATGATTCAGGAGGCGGATATCGGGGTAGGGATCAGCGGTGCCGAAGGGATGCAGGCTGTCATGGCGAGCGATGTTTCCATTGCGCAGTTCCGCTTCCTTGAGCGCCTGCTGCTTGTCCATGGGCATTGGTGTTATAGCAGGATCTCATCAATGGTAAGCAATGCAAAATCATTGGCACGTGTGAATTACTACTCTTCTGCTTACTATGATTTATGAAGAGAGCATGTGGCGGTTTTGCTGAGCGTCTCCCTTGTTTTTGTATTGGATCAACAGGTATGCTACTTCTTGTATAAGAACATCACATTCGGTGTGACCCTGTTCCTGTACGAGTCCTTTTCGACATTCTCCGGCCAGACTTTGTACAACGACTGGTCCATGTCTCTCTACAATGTCCTTTTCACGTCACTGCCTGTGATCGCCATGGGCGTGTTCGACCAAGATGTTTCCGCCCGGTTCTGTCTCAAGGTACGCTCGCGCTCACATCGGTTTCTGAAAATTAATCAACGCTGGATCATCAAAAAGAAAAAGGAATTGCTCACTGTTTCTGGAAATGCAATGCAATGCAGTACCCGATGCTCTACCAGGAGGGCCCTCAGAACCTGCTCTTCCGGTGGTCAAGGCTCCTAGGCTGGATGCTGCACGGTGTCGGCAGCGCCGTGATCATCTTCTTCCTCACCATCGCGTCGCTCAAGCATCAAGCGTTCCGCAAAGACGGCGAGGTCATAGACCTCTCAATCCTCGGCGCGACCGCCTACACGTGCGTTGTCTGGGCTGTCAACATGCAGATGGCGATCACGGTGAACTACTTCACCCTCATCCAGCACATCTGCATCTGGAGCGGCATCTTCCTATGGTACGTACCATCTAGCGACGACAACTAAATTAACCAGAGCAACTCACTCACCCACTCACTATTTTTCTGGACCAAACTGACACAACCACTCTTTGTGCTGCCTTGCAGGTACCTGTTCCTCATAATCTACGGCGCCATCACGCCGTCCTTCTCGACCACATTCTTCATGGTGTTCTCGGAGGCGCTGGGGGGCGCGCCGGCCTACTGGGTGGTGACCCTGCTGGTGGCCGTGGCGGCACTCATCCCCTACTTCACCCTCGCTGTGGTCAAGACGTGGTTCTTCCCGGACTACCACAACAAGATCCAGTGGCTGCAGCACACGGCCAAGCACGAGGACCCCGAGGAGGAGCTGGGCGTCGTCCTGCGCCAGTTCTCGGTGAGGTCCACCGGGGTGGGCGTGTCGGCGCGCCGCGACGCCAAGCTCGTCCGCACCAACAGCAAGGCCTTCCACTTGGACTCATCATCACAATCACAAGCCACCGTTGAGCTGACTTAGCGCGCGCGCACACACACAAACACACTAGATATCAGCAGCATGCAGCTCCCCTGTAAATATGATGATGAGCAGCAGCTTAAGCTTGGCAGAAACTAAGCTTCTGCCTTTTGTTTGCCTGCTGCTTCTCAGAGTGTTGCTAACCTGGTCAGGTGTTTAGAGATGAGCGGGTTTCGCCGGTCGAATTAGGGTTTAACTGTACATGATGAGGATTATTGATTTTGTTTGTAGACAGTAGCTACAAAAGGGAGGAAGGAATGGACTGATGAGGACAGTGGATGTACATTGGAGTGGAGTGGAGGGATGTAAGTTCCCCTCATTATTATTTGGGGATAATTTTTCCCTTGTTTCTTTTGTTCCTTTGTTCCTAAGTTAAGATTATATATATCCTTCTGCGGAATAATAATATGAATAAAGCCTGTATTCTAGTTTTGCTGTCATTGAAAGAAAGAATGGATGCCCTCTTTGGTGCTGATATCGCCGTATGTTTCCGCCTTCTTTCGTATCGACATTACTTTTTTTTCTTCGTTTCGACATTACTTAGCAAGTGGGGAAAGAATGATGGTGTTCAAAGGGGCCCTGATTTCAACCGAACTATGAAAGAAGAGCAGGGAAATCATGGTTAATTAATAGTCATACACTCTTTGAAAAAATCATTTTTTTGACATGTTTTTATCATAACATATCAATAAACCTAATAAAATTGTAATATTGTGAAGATCCGGGATAAATCTGTAAACACATATGAATTTCAATTATGAATCACATGTCTAACACAAGATCTTATCTACATAATAATGATGACTAGTAGAAGAGAATCTCATGAATCATGTGTGATGGAGATGACTGGTCGACTGTACAGTACATAGATGGACAGCAAGTCCTTGAGAAGAAACAGTCAAATTATTAGGCTGATGACTGACCTGAAACCTGAAACTGAAAGCAACCGGGCAGGGATATAAACAAGATCTCTTCCCCTTTCTGCACGGCTCTCATGCGCTACACACACATGAGGTGAGGTCATGGTCCTCTTCTCCTTTCAACGTTCTATGCTTCTAGAAGAAGCCATGCGTGCCATTCGCCAAAAAATAAAAGTCATCCATGAAGAATTTTGGTACTTGGCAGTTAGGATGTCATCAGCGGCTAACACCGTACACGTGGCGTGGCGAAATCCGGTGATGTTAGGCACTGGTGTAGGTGTCAAATATTTATTTCTTTGTTGCAACCTTGACCATCCACTGAGAATGAGTTGCCATTATAACCAACAGCAATAATGCATTCCACAGGAATGAGTGAGTTCTAAAAAAAATTCTATGAGTCAAAGAACACTCATAAAAAAACAATCTAGAGGATAAAAAAATAATCCAAAACCTATGAATCATACAGCAAATATTTCTTGAAGTTCGGCAATCTTTTTTCTTTCTTTCACGGTGGCTGGAATCCTCCGAAATTCACTCTTATAATATCTCACAACCCAAAAAATGTCATACGAGTTCAAAGCTCATCAGAGAGCATTAATTCTTTTTTCCCTAGGAAGGAGAATTTTGTAGCATTAGATTTTTCTCCCGTGACTTGAGCTTTTAATTGAAGTCAATGGTACATGCTCTTACTCCTAGATGATGCAAATCTATACCTACCTACTTATAAAAGGAGAACCGCTTCTTACCGCCGTAATTTTGTCCCTTTTTTGACCGTCCACCTCGCTCTCATAATTTTGATCCGGTCCGGTTTATAAGCTTCACAAGTCAATGGGCCAGAATTTTTGTTATCGGCTGATAAAAAATGTCCGACCTCACGAGCTGCCCTCCCCTTCCTTATGAGGGCAGCAAACAACTGCAGCAAAGGGGAAAAAATTCCTTATGCATGTATTACAATTTCATATTCTAACTAATAGTCCCACACTGCTCCTTCACATCAAATCCTAGCAACTTATATACATATGGAGTTGCCATAATCAACAAGCCAACAAAAAGAGGGGTGGGATATGAGATTATGGCCGCCCGGCAACGCGCAGATGTGTAGGAGCCCGCATGGCCGCTGTCGGTGCGGGAGGAACCATGGCCGCCGTCGGACTCCCGAAAGAGTGTGCAGGAGCCCGCCATTGCCGGCGGCGGAGGAGGAGAGCGGGGATCCCGGAGATACGGTGCAGGGCAGTATAGTGAGAGCAACCACCAGCGGCGACGCATTCCGAGGGGAGGAAGGTCATGGAAATCTGGGTATGCATATATATGTTATCGGATTTGATGCTACATCTTTTTATTTTATGGTTGAATTTAAATTACCTTTTGTCCCTCACGAACTCATGCTGGCTACGAGGAACATGAATAAGGATTAGTCAATGTTGGACTAACATATATACACTAGTTAAGGCACACGCGACAAAAACATATATGCACGTCCAATAAAGCTAGAATAGAGGAAATTGCATCTAGCCGTGAACTGGCTCAACAGACTAAGCAAAACAAAAAGTTAGAATATCTATATGTCAAGGACTTCCAATTAGCACACACATGTTTGAATGTCGTACAAGATATATCATATTTTTAGTTTTTGGTGTCAGTAACACAAAATAAGCATTGTGTACGATATTTTTTATTATCAATATGTTGATCTAAAGATCAGGTTGTTCATCTCATTAGTTGACTAGGATATCCCAAGTTTCAAACTAGCACCCCAACGAATCCTATTGTTAATCAATCATTATTTTTGGTATCATCAAACTTATCCTATACTTATCCACCCTTATTAATGATAATTGGAGTTTTCATTGCAATGAAGTTGTAACTCTTTTTTTCTTCTTCCGTTACAACACACGGACGTGTGTGCTAGTCATGAAACTGGTGTTGGATCAATTTTCAGCGCATGTTGCCGGCCTTCGCAGCATGTTGCACCGAGCTGGTGCAGAGATGGGAGGGTCTAGCCCTAGCCATGCGAGGTGGATGTTTGGCCTGACATGCAGAGCCTGACAGGGGATGTCATCTCTCGCGCCGCATTTGGCAGCAGCTACCTGGAGGGCCGGAGGGTCTTCCAGCTTCAGGGGGAGCAGCTTGAGCTCGTCCTGCTCGCCATGAGCAAGATGCACATCCCTGGTTATTTCTTCTTGCCAACAAGAGCCAACCGAAGGATGAAGCAGATCGCCGCCGACATCGAGAGGGTCCTCAAGGGCATCGTCGCCAAGAGAGAGAACGCCATGAGAGCCGGCGAGGCCACGAGCGACGACCTTCTCGGGCTGCTGCTGGAGTCTAACATGGCGGCGCACTGCAGGGATGATTCGAAGGGCGCCGGCATGGGCATCACGACCGACGACGTGATCGGGGAGTGCAAGCTGTTCTACTTCGCCGGCGCGGAGACCACGTCGGTGCTGCTCACGTGGACGCTGATCCTGCTCTGCATGCACCCGGAGTGGCAGGACCGGGCCAGGGAGGAGGTCCTGCAAGCCTTCGGCGCCGCCGGCACGCCGGGCTGAGCCGCCTGAGGGTGGCGACCATGGTGCTGCACGAGGTGCTGCGGCTGTACACGCCGGTGACGGCCATCCACCGCGAGACGTACAAGCCCATGGAGCTCGGCGGCGTGAGGTACCCGGCGGGCGTGGTGCTCATGCTGCCGCTGCTCTGCGTCCACCACGACAAGGAGGTGTGGGGCGCCGACGCCGACGAGTTCAGGCCGGAGAGGTTCGCCGAGGGGATCTCCAAGGCGTCCGTCGACGCGCCGGCGTTCTTCCCCTTTGGGTGGGGCCCGCAGGTGTGCATCGGGCAGAACTTCGCGCTGCTCGAGGCCAAGATGGGGCTCGCCGTCATCCTGCGCCGCTTCTCCTTGCAGCTCTCGCCGTCGTACACGCACGCGCCGTTCCCCGCCGGCCTGCTGCAGCCGCAGCACGGCGCGCAACTCAGGCTCAAGACCCTAATTCAGTGAGCCAGCTACATATCACAAGATGGGATCCATGATCCATCTGCATGTACTCCCTCCGTTTCAAATTACTCGTCGCAGAAATGGATGTATCTAGAACTAAAATACATCTACATACATCCATACCTACGACAAGCAATTCAGAACGGAGGGAGTACATCACTCAACAAGCAGGAATATATGGTTGTGTATTGAGTATTGACTTCCTATATGCCTGGTATGATTGTATCATATAACAACCCAAGTTTCTCTACTAGTGCTTGCTCAAGAAAAGCGTCAGACTCTGAGGTGGTTCTTCTGCAGCTAGTGCCATTTTGCTCACCTTTATCATGGCAATCCAATCTAGCTAGTACTGCTATTGCTCTCACAGTCAGTGTTAGAGATATATATATATTTGATCGTTAGAGATCGCACGGGATTAGACAGAAATTGTTTCCATCATAACAGTACTATTATTACTATTATTACACTTCCTCTGTTTGAAGTTACTTGAAATTCTAGCTTTGTCCTGAGTCAAACTTGTTTAAATTTGAACTAGTTATAGAAAGATATATTAACACCTACAAAAGTTGAAAAGCTGGCATTTTTTACAGCGACGTGGTCTCTGAAACGCAACCTTACCACTTGTTTCTTTCTTAAGTACTACCTCCTTCCCAAAATTCTTGTCTTACATTTATCTAGATACGGATGTATCTAACACTAAAACGTGAATAGATACATATGTATAAATTTAAGACAAAAATTTTGGGACGGAGGGAGTACTAATAAACCTAATAAAAATTGCAATAGCTACAAGATCCGCGATAAATATACACAATTCATTGCAAGTACAAAATATAAATATCTTTCCCCGCAAGAAAATATATAAATATCTTAAACTAAATGGGGTGACCCATGTGTAATGGAGTACAAGATCTTGTGTATGTCGGCGCCGGCCGGAGACAGCGAACCCTAGCTTTTTGGGAGGGAGTGGCCACATACATATATTCCCACGTGTATGAACAATTTTTAAAATCCAAAAACTTTAAACAAATGAACTTACATGATTATATATTTTGTACTCCCTTCATTTCAAATTACTTTTTCGTACTCCCTACATTTCAGATTACTTGAAGTTTTAGCTTTGTCCTAAGTCAATTTTTTTAATTTGTCCTACTTATAGACAAATATATTAAAAGATTGAAAGTAACACCTACAAAAGTTGAAAGATTTGGCGTTTTTGACAGCGATGTGGCCTCCAAAACGCAACCTTGCCACTTGTTTTTTTAGTAAGTATTGATAAACCTAATAAGATTACAACAGCTACAAGATACTCGATAAATCTACACGTTTTGCGAGTACAAAATATAAATATCTTAAACTATACGGGTGACCCATGTGTAATGGAGTACAAGATGTTTTCTATGACTAGTAGAAGAGAATCTCATGAAGAATCACGTGTGATGGAGATGGAGATGCATATGTATGAATTGACCAATACTCGCTGACTGGTCGACTATTTTTTTTTTAGAAAAGAAGAATGACCCCCGGGCGCTGCATCTGGAAGATGCATACGGCCATTTTATTGATTATTCTCGAAGACCTTACAAAGTATTACAATAATATGCCTAAATCCGCCATCTTGGCAACATATGCCACTACTCCTATCCATATGATGAAGGGGTGCTACCTGGGCCATATACCCGGTCTACTCACCTAAGCCTATCATCAAAAACCAGAAGCCCCAGCCGAGTCACATACCGGGTATGGGGCATAAACTGGTCTGACGCACTCACATCTGTCGTCGCCGCCATCTTCCACGGGTCCGTCTTCAGAGCAGATATTGAGGCTTCTACCTTGTCAGGCCACTCCGTCATCGACGCCACCTTGACGCCAGACAACTGCCTCCACCTGCGCGAGTCCATCGCCGCGCATCGGGCGCCGAGTCTCCACTGCACCACGCCGCCGAGATCCGCCGTCATCAATGTGAAGGATGAAGTACCGCTCCACCAAAAAGGCGCCCGCTGGTCCCTCGATCCCGTGTACGCCTCCAAGAATGACGCCCCCAAGGAGGAAACGACACCAACGCGCCGCCGTCATCCGATCAACTGATCTAGGATTTCCCCCGGAGGTAGCGGATAGAGGTTTAGAGCTTCTCCACGGCGATGCCTTCAAGAAGGTAATGACACCACAGGGTGCCACCAAACGCCGGTCTTGGCATCAAGCCAAGCACAACGTTTTCACCCGGATCCGCTTGAAGAACCTCCATCACATATTGTGCACACGGGTCGCCGTCGATCTGAGCCGCCGCACATGGCGCAGGCCGCACCGGCCAGATCAGATCTGTCCGGAGGGCACAACCCGCATGGTGCCGACCCAACCACCAGGCCCTCCATGCCGCCATCGCCGATCCGAGGTCAGATGGTGTGTCGCCGCAGACCCGGCCGCCGCCGCCGAATGCCGCCACGCAGCCCGAGACAGGGCCGGCTGCCGCACCCCACCATCGCCGCCCTTGGCCGATGCAGCTGCCACGCCGCCGCCGGAAGGCAGTGTGATGCCCGGATAATTAAGCTACAGTGATCCCTCGCTAAGGATGCCACGTCACCTCGGTTAGTGTGGATAAACTCGTGTCTGTTTGAAACCCAGTTAAAATTTAAAACAAAGGCAAGCAAATAAAAGTTTTCAAATATTAAAACCAAATTGTTATGGTAGTGGCAAATAATGCATAAGTAGTAATGGTGGAGAAACCAACATCTTTAAAAGTGTTTGAATGCTCTAAAATAAATAAAACAACAGCAAACGAATTAATTGAATGCCTTTTTTAATTATTAAAATGTTAAGCTATTTTAATTGGAGGTCTAAACTTTTTGTAGTAGAGGTATAATTAGTGGTACTAATTTAGGTGCAACCTTTATGATTTAAAAAACTAAAACTAAAATGTTCGGGGGTTGTCTAAAATAGCAAACCTAATTATGGTGGGGTGCACAAAATTTTGTAAAATGTTTTGGCATTTTAATTAATCTAAGACAGAAAGTAAGAAAAGGGAAAAATATAAAAAAAGGAAAATAAAACAAAAGAGGTGGGGGGAAGGAACCCCCACTGGCCCATCTGGGCCAGCCCTTCCCCACCTGGCCCAGCCAGCCCCCCCGAACCCCCCACCTGGCCCCCTCACCCCTGGCCCAGCCCCCTACCCTGGGCCGGCCCAGCCGGTCGGCCACTTAGCCCTCCCGCGGCTAGAAACCCTAGCCGCCCACCTCA
>NC_057794.1:1222512-1222799 GCF_018294505.1 Triticum aestivum | reverse complement strand
CCACGGCGGCCGTCGACTCCCGCACCACCTCTCGCCGCGGCGGCCGCCCCGACCACCACCGCGGCCCCGCACGGCGCTCGCCCCACTCCTCCCTGCCGCTCCGGCCGCTGCCGGCCCCGTCCACCGCTCGGTCGCCTCGCCGGCGCCGCTCGCAGCCCGGCCAACCTCACTGTGGCTGCGGCCCCTCCGGCCGTCGTCGTGGCCTCGGCCTCCCCCGCTGCGCCCCATTCGGGCGCTCAACTGCGCCTCTCCCCGTTCGCCCGCCCCGGTTGGGCTGGGTCCCTGAC
>NC_057794.1:1217497-1222207 GCF_018294505.1 Triticum aestivum | reverse complement strand
GGCCAACCTCACTGTGGCTGCGGCCCCTCCGGCCGTCGTCGTGGCCTCGGTCTCCCCCGCTGCGCCCCATTCGGGCGCTCAACTGCGCCTCTCCCCGTTCGCCCGCCCCGGTTGGGCTGGGTCCCTGACCAGTGGGGTCGGCCCCACTGTTAAAACGAAAATGAAAAAAAAGGGGAAAACTAAATATTAAAAATAATAATTAAAATATTAATTAATTAATTAATTAATTAGAGAATTAATTAACTTAATTAAATCAGATTAGATTTAACCTAATCACTAATTAAAGCTAATTAACCACTGTTAATTAAATCTGATTAGGTTAATTAGATAACAGAGACTGACATGCGGGACCCACCTGTCAGGGTTGACTCAGTCAACCCCTGTTGACTGCTGACGTCAGCATGACATCATGCTGACGTCATTAATACATTTTTTCGAATTAATTAAATAAATAATTAAATTTCAGAAATTAATAAAATCTTTAGAAAATCATATCTTTTAATCCGTAACTCGGATGAAAATGTTTTCAACATGAAAGTTGCTCAGAACGACGAGACGATTCCGGATACGCAGTCCGTTCGTCCACCACACCCCCTAACCTATCGAACCCGCAACTTTCCCCCTCCGGCTCCTCTGCCCGAAAACACGAAACACCGGGAATACTTTCCCGGATGATTCCCCCTTAACCAGTACCACCTCATACCACGTTAGGGCACGCCTAGCATCGCTTCTTGACATGTCATGCATCGATATGCATCTGTTTACTTGGTATTCATTGTTTCTTCCCCCTCTTCTCTCCGGTAGACTACGAGACCGACGCTGCTGCTGCCCAGTTCGACTACGGAGTTGACGACCCCTCTCTCTTGCCAGAGCAACCAGGCAAGCCCCCCCCCTTGATCACCAGATATCGCCTATTCTACTCTATACTGCTTGCATTAGAGTAGTGTAGCATGTTACTGCTTTCTGTTATACCTATTCTGATGCATAGCCTGACATTGATGCTACACCTGTTGATACCTTACCTGCAATCCTAAATGCTTAGTATAGGATGCTAGTTTATCATCATTGGCCCTACATTCTTGTCAGTCTTCCTTGCTATACTATTGGGCCGTGATCACCTGGGAGGTGATCACGGGTATATACTATACATACTACATACTACACAGATGGTGACTAAAGTCGGGTCAGCTCGAAGAGTACCCGCGAGTGATTCACGGATTGGGGGCTGAAAGGACCTTGTCCCGACGGCCCTCTGTGTGGATCTTTGTGGCGGAGCGGCAGGGCAGGTTGAGACCACCTAGGAGACAGGTGGGCCTGGCCCTGTTCGGCGTTCGCGGATACTTAACACGCTTAACGAGATCTTGGTATTTGATCTGAGTCTGGCTACGAGCCTATACGCACTAACCATCTACGTGGGAGTAGTTATGGGTATCCCGACGTCGTGGTATCAGCCGAAGCACTTCAGACGTCAGCGACGGAGCGGCGCGCGCCGAATTGGACTGGAACGCCACTAGGCTAGGTCTGCTTTCGGCCGCCCTCGCAACGTGCAGGTGTGCTATGGGCGATGGGCCCAGACCCCTGTGCGCTTAGGTTTAGACCGGCGTGCTGGCCTCTCTGTTGTGCCTAGGTGGGGCTGCGACGTGTTGATCTTCCGAGGCCGGGCATGACCCAGGAAAGTGTGTCCGGCCAAATGGGATCGAGCGTGTTGGGCTATGTGGTGCACCCCTGCAGGGAAGTTAATCTATTCGAATAGCCATGATCTTCGGTAACAGGACGACTTGGAGTTGTACCTTGACCTTATGACAACTAGAACCGGATACTTAATAAAACACACCCTTCCAAGTGCCAGATACAACCGGTGGTCGCTCTACCTCAGGGATACGAGGAGAGGATCGCCGGGTAGGTTTATGCTACTCGAGATGCTACTTGGAGATGCTACATGGAGGACTTCCATCTACTCTCTTCTACATGCTGCAAGGCGGAGGCTGCCAGAAGCGTAGTCTTCGATAGGACTAGCTATCCCCCTCTTATTCTGGCTTTCTGCAGTTCAGTCCACTGATATGGCCTCCTTACACATATACCCATGCATATGTAGTTTAGTTCCTTGCTTGCGAGTACTTTGGATGAGTACTCACGGTTGCTTTCTCCCCCCTTTTTTCCCCTTTCCTTTCTATCTGGTTGTCGCAACCAGATGCTGGAGTCCGGGAGCCAGACGTCACCGTCGATGACGACCCCTACTACACTGGAGGTGCCTACTACTACGTGCTGCCCGCTGATGATGACCGGGAGTAGTTTAGGAGGATCCCAGGCAGGAGGCCTGCGCCTCTTTCGATCTGTATCCCAGTTTGTGCTAGCCATCTTATGGCAACTTGTTTAACTTATGTCTGTACTCAGATATTGTTGCTTCCGCTGACTCGTCTATGATCGAGCACTTGTATTCGAGCCCTCGAGGCCCCTGGCTTGTATTATGATGCTTGTATGACTTATTTTATTTGTAGAGTTGTGTTGTGATATCTTCCCGTGAGTCCCTGATCTTGATCGTACACATTTGCGTGCATGATTAGTGTACGATTAAATCGGGGGCGTCACAAGTTGGTATCAGAGCCGACTGCCTGTAGGAATTCCCCTTCCAACTCCTTGGCCGAAGTCGAGTCTAGACTTTACAAAACTTTTACTAACATGGCTGTGCGGCCCATGGGCCCACGTCGCCATTGGGTGGTATTAGGATCTTTTACTCCTCGACCTTTACTCTGGGATTCTGAACTCTCTTCTATTCGGGTTAAACGATTTTGCTAAAAACAAAACTAACTTTAGGTTCTCGCAAGTACTTTTTCCCGGAGAGCCCCTCACTTCAGATGATCGCCTGCTACACCAGAAGATTCCGAAGATACTCTATGATGTGCTCTCGAGACTATGTGCCATCGCTTTTGCAATTCACTTCCATCGATAAATCCCTCTGGATAACTACTTACACCTATCGTTCATATTGTCATCCCCAGTTGCTCTTGTTATTACAGGATGTCCTAAAATACTCTTCGTTATTCCGAGAATTCTTACGCTTACTGCCCTGCAGTTCCTTGCTGCATGAATACCCCTTCGAATAAATCCTCGCACTTGACGAGTATCCGCTCATCCCTAGTTGTTCATGTGTTTCACAAGAGTCTTTGAAATAATATTCGATCTTCCGAAAATCCTTTGGGGCCTTTGGCTCTTGAAATTCTTGCTTGCTTGCATTATGGATAATTCCATAAGTCTCGTAGTCATATTGACATTCCTTGTCATTACCATTTTGAGTCTGTTGACTCAATATGTTTGCGAATACACGCAATCATCATTGATCCTTATAAATTACTTTTCCGACTGAGCTGCCATTCTTTTTACTGGAATTGGTTCTCGACCAACCCAATTGTCTTTGATTGTACCCTACGGCTATTCAACTTATCCACCCCTAATCAGAGCATTGCTTCTGATCCCTTGATTGGGAAATCATAATTTCTTTGCATTTGACGATTGAGTTAGTCAGTTGTTTCTATAATTTGCTTCCTCTAGTTGAGTACCGATGCTCACGTGAGATCCCTTGTGGACCACCAGATCCTATGTTGGATTTTATCTGACAATGCCCTTCATATTCGATAAACTTGTGAGCCTTTTTCTCGGATACATAATGCCTTTGGTAAATTGTATCGTCTGCTTCCTCAACCATGCTCTGCCTTCCAGCTTGAGTTAATTACTTCTAAAAGATTCTGGTATAGGATTCTAAGATGCCCCGATGGGTTGAACCTATGCCTTCTCTAAACCGTGTGAACCCGAAAGTTTTCACGAGTCATACTCTTCTGGTGCTTCACCAGATAAAATTTCAACACTGCAACTTCATCGAACGTGAGAAGTGAATGAAAGGTTATGCATTGGAGAAGTGGGAGTCGACCTTGAACTTGTGTTCATGCCCATGGACACGATGTAGATCTTATCATTAAAGCTTCTCTTAAATGAATTATTCCCTTGGTATAAGTTTTTCTTATATCAGGGATCTGGCCTTTTGCATCCGTGGTTCCGACCATGTTTGTTCTTCTTTGATTCCATTTCTCGGACAAGTTAAACAATTGTCTTCTATGGATCAATACCCCAGTCCAACCTTTACTTTGATCTTCTGTCGAGTATTACCCCCCTGGTATCTCGAGATTATCATGGAACCGCATAACTTTTTATGAGTTCATCAAGTACTACCTTCCCACTGATTCCAATTTCTCACAGGCTCTGAGTTATTGAACACTCAAAGACCCCGATAACTGAACCGAGTCCGCTCTACGGTTCAACAACTCTTCAGTAAGCTTCTATAAGTACGAGTTTGTACCCGATCACGCCATTCCTAGCCTGTTTGGCTATATCATTGTCGTGACGATTCTAACTGTGCTACCTGGTCCTTATTCTCGGAGCACCAATTTTCGACGATGAACTAACCTTACGTCGATCCTCATCGTCATATCATTTCGCCTTGAACAACAAGCTTGGTTTCGAGTGGTGTCGTACCCTTGGTTCCAATAACCTTTCACTTCATCATTGTTTGACTTGATGTCATCGTCGATCGATTACATCTTCGTGAAATCTCTCGACAAATGTGTCGTGATCATCATCATCATTCTGAGCTCATCCAGGATATCAATTGGATTCATGATGAGAAATACCATCCTTGCCTCGATGAATTGTATTATC
>NC_057794.1:1215596-1217487 GCF_018294505.1 Triticum aestivum | reverse complement strand
TCCTGATGGATCCTTCGTGTTTCCAAAGTCTGATCTTCACATGAAGACCATGTCAATGCTATCTCGAAGCATGTCTGCGATACTCTGATTTTCAACAAGAACATCCGAAGCACGATGCTAAATTTTATTTATCACTTATCCTAAAACCGTTGTATGGGTAATATCATGAGATTCCTTCCCCCTTACCTAAATGGTTTTCTACTTTATATCCTGTCATGGATATCATGCTCTGCTTGTCATTGGGAAGGATATACCCCTGAAATATGTGTTTAAACACATTTTCCTTTCCATTGTTCTGTTTAATCTGATGATCATATTTTCCTTCCATTGTTGGTTTAACCTTTCTTGTGATCTATATGATCTGAGAAGTAATATTTTCCTGCTTATGTAAACATCTTGTTGTATAATTCTGTCAGTAAGACCATGTTACTTTTGTCGATGACATTCCGGTAACCACCGATGGACGAGAACTTTGCCTACTGGTCCGCCTCGTTCAACGAGCAGGAAAATGGTTCTCTTCGTCCCTCGCCCTTGGTACCAACGTTGTTGCTGACATAGCTGACATGGTACTCCCTGACATGCCTTGCTATCATGACCGTGCAAGATGTCACTGCTCCTATTAAAAAAAAGAACCACATGGTGGGCCCATAACCCACAGTTCCACAGGATCAAAACCTGACTCTCCTGTACAGCCCTGTTACTAATGGTTATTTCCCATGCTTGGCTTCATATTTAATTCACGGGCCACCTTCCTAATGCTCTATTCTGGTATCGGACACAATACTTATTCCCGTTGCTCTGAACCCCATTCACACTCTGTTTCAGGCAATGAACGATTGCCTATCCGCTTGAAACTTCTTATTGCACCGTCTTACTTTGCTCTCGATGTGTTTCATTTGTTCAACTCGAGAGATACTCGTATGTTCATACTTGGGTAAACCCTAAAAGATTTCCCTTGTAACATCCTATCGTTGTAGAGCTGCCCCTTATCCTTTCGTAAGTACGGTGGAGTTCCCGAAGAAATGACGACAAGTTTATCATGATGCATTGGAATAAAGAATTGAAGACATCAACGAAAAGGATTAACTTCTTCGAGAAGATCCGTTAGAATATCGTAACCAGAACTTTCCCCCTTACTCCCCTCTTAAATCTCGGGACGAGATTTCTTGTAGTGGAGGAGAATTGTGATGCCCGGATAATTAAGCTACAGTGATCCCTCGCTAAGGATGCCACGTCACCTCGGTTAGTGTGGATAAACTCGTGTCTGTTTGAAACCCAGTTAAAATTTAAAACAAAGGCAAGCAAATAAAAGTTTTCAAATATTAAAACCAAATTGTTATGGTAGTGGCAAATAATGCATAAGTAGTAATGGTGGAGAAACCAACATCTTTAAAAGTGTTTGAATGCTCTAAAATAAATAAAACAACAGCAAACGAATTAATTGAATGCCTTTTTTAATTATTAAAATGTTAAGCTATTTTAATTGGAGGTCTAAACTTTTTGTAGTAGAGGTATAATTAGTGGTACTAATTTAGGTGCAACCTTTATGATTTAAAAAACTAAAACTAAAATGTTCGGGGGTTGTTTAAAATAGCAAACCTAATTATGATGGGGTGCACAAAATTTTGTAAAATGTTTTGGCATTTTAATTAATCTAAGACAGAAAGTAAGAAAAGGGAAAAATATAAAAAAAGGAAAATAAAACAAAAGAGGTGGGGGGAAGGAACCCCCACTGGCCCATCTGGGCCAGCCCTTCCCCACCTGGCCCAGCCAGCCCCCCCGAACCCCCCACCTGGCCCCCTCACCCCTGGCCCAGCCCCCTACCCTGGGCCGGCCCAGCCGGTCGGCCACTTAGCCCTCCCGCGGCTAGAAACCCTAGCCGCCCACCTCA
>NC_057794.1:1203682-1213953 GCF_018294505.1 Triticum aestivum | reverse complement strand
CGCCTCGCCGGCGCCGCTCGCAGCCCGGCCAACCTCACTGTGGCTGCGGCCCCTCCGGCCGTCGTCGTGGCCTCGGCCTCCCCCGCTGCGCCCCATTCGGGCGCTCAACTGCGCCTCTCCCCGTTCGCCCGCCCCGGTTGGGCTGGGTCCCTGACCAGTGGGGTCGGCCCCACTGTTAAAACAAAAATGAAAAAAAAAGGGGAAAACTAAATATTAAAAATAATAATTAAAATATTAATTAATTAATTAATTAATTAGAGAATTAATTAACTTAATTAAATCAGATTAGATTTAACCTAATCACTAATTAAAGCTAATTAACCACTGTTAATTAAATCTGATTAGGTTAATTAGATAACAGAGACTGACATGCGGGACCCACCTGTCAGGGTTGACTCAGTCAACCCCTGTTGACTGCTGACGTCAGCATGACATCATGCTGACGTCATTAATACATTTTTTCGAATTAATTAAATAAATAATTAAATTTCAGAAATTAATAAAATCTTTAGAAAATCATATCTTTTAATCTGTAACTCGGATTAAAATGTTTTCAACATGAAAGTTGCTCAGAACGACGAGACGATTCCGGATACACAGTCCGTTCGTCCACCACACCCCCCTAACCTATCGAACCCGCAACTTTCCCCCTCCGGCTCCTCTGCCCGAAAACACGAAACACCGGGAATACTTTCCCGGATGATTCCCCCTTAACCAGTACCACCTCATACCACGTTAGGGCACGCCTAGCATCGCTTCTTGACATGTCATGCATCGATATGCATCTGTTTACTTGGTATTCATTGTTTCTTCCCCCTCTTCTCTCCGGTAGACTACGAGACCGACGCTGCTGCTGCCCAGTTCGACTACGGAGTTGACGACCCCTCTCTCTTGCCAGAGCAACCAGGCAAGCCCCCCCCCCCTTGATCACCAGATATCGCCTATTCTACTCTATACTGCTTGCATTAGAGTAGTGTAGCATGTTACTGCTTTCTGTTATACCTATTCTGATGCATAGCCTGACATTGATGCTACACCTGTTGATACCTTACCTGCAATCCTAAATGCTTAGTATAGGATGCTAGTTTATCATCATTGGCCCTACATTCTTGTCAGTCTGCCTTGCTATACTATTGGGCCGTGATCACCTCGGAGGTGATCACGGGTATATACTATACATACTACATACTACACAGATGGTGACTAAAGTCGGGTCAGCTCGAAGAGTACCCGCGAGTGATTCACGGATTGGGGGCTGAAAGGACCTTGTCCCGACGGCCCTCTGTGTGGATCTATGTGGCGGAGCGACAGGGCAGGTTGAGACCACCTAGGAGACAGGTGGGCCTGGCCCTGTTCGGCGTTCGCGGATACTTAACACGCTTAACGAGATCTTGGTATTTGATCTGAGTCTGGCTACGAGCCTATACGCACTAACCATCTACGTGGGAGTAGTTATGGGTATCCCGACGTCGTGGTATCAGCCGAAGCACTTCAGACGTCAGCGACGGAGCGGCGCGCGCCGAATTGGACTGGAACGCCACTAGGCTAGGTCTGCTTTCGGCCGCCCTCGCAACGTGCAGGTGTGCTATGGGCGATGGGCCCAGACCCCTGTGCGCTTAGGTTTAGACCGGCGTGCTGGCCTCTCTGTTGTGCCTAGGTGGGGCTGCGACGTGTTGATCTTCCGAGGCCGGGCATGACCCAGGAAAGTGTGTCCGGCCAAATGGGATCGAGCGTGTTGGGCTATGTGGTGCACCCCTGCAGGGAAGTTAATCTATTCGAATAGCCATGATCTTCGGTAACAGGACGACTTGGAGTTGTACCTTGACCTTATGACAACTAGAACCGGATACTTAATAAAACACACCCTTCCAAGTGCCAGATACAACCGGTGGTCGCTCTACCTCAGGGATACGAGGAGAGGATCGCCGGGTAGGTTTATGCTACTCGAGATGCTACTTGGAGATGCTACATGGAGGACTTCCATCTACTCTCTTCTACATGCTGCAAGGCGGAGGCTGCCAGAAGCGTAGTCTTCGATAGGACTAGCTATCCCCCTCTTATTCTGGCTTTCTGCAGTTCAGTCCACTGATATGGCCTCCTTACACATATACCCATGCATATGTAGTTTAGTTCCTTGCTTGCGAGTACTTTGGATGAGTACTCACGGTTGCTTTCTCCCCCCTTTTTTCCCCTTTCCTTTCTATCTGGTTGTCGCAACCAGATGCTGGAGTCCGGGAGCCAGACGTCACCGTCGATGACGACCCCTACTACACTGGAGGTGCCTACTACTACGTGCTGCCCGCTGATGATGACCGGGAGTAGTTTAGGAGGATCCCAGGCAGGAGGACTGCGCCTCTTTCGATCTGTATCCCAGTTTGTGCTAGCCATCTTATGGCAACTTGTTTAACTTATGTCTGTACTCAGATATTGTTGCTTCCGCTGACTCGTCTATGATCGAGCACTTGTATTCGAACCCTCGAGGCCCCTGGCTTGTATTATGATGCTTGTATGACTTATTTTATTTGTAGAGTTGTGTTGTGATATCTTCCCGTGAGTCCCTGATCTTGATCGTACACATTTGCGTGCATGATTAGTGTACGATTAAATCGGGGGCGTCACAGGCAGGCCCGCCGCGCCGCCAGGCCAGATCGGCCGTGCCACCCACGCCGCGGGGCTCCGCACCACTCGCACGGCGCGGGCAAGAGGGAAGACCCCCGCCACCGCCATCAGCCCCGGGCTATAGCCGGCGGCGTCCTTCGGCAGCGGCGGAGGGAGGGGAGGACGGATGGGGACCCCCAGCGGCTAGGGTTTTAGATCCTGCCTGAGTCGCCCGAGCGGGGGCGACGCGGGCAGAGGCAGGCAACATGTCTCAGGAAAAGGGCATAACAATTGACGGAGGAAGTGGTGGAAGAAAGAAACGGTCAAATTAATTATTAGCCTGATGAATATGACGCGGGCAGAGGTAGGCACACATAGAGTAATTAAAAACATGAATAGAGCAATCAAAAATTGCAAAAAAAAGAAAAGTTGTTGATATCGTAATAAGGATTAGGTATCCCTACCCTAAGATTCGTATGTACATCTCACAATCCAAAGAGGCCCTTACAGGGGAGTTCAAAGTTCAGAGAGCATCTAAAAGATTTTTTTTTAAGTTGGGTTTTTTTTCGTTTTGAAGTAGGTAGAATTTAGGAGTGGACAGAAATACAAGAGGCGTTCAGGGGGGGTGCGGCCCATTGGGCTTTGGATGGGTCTGCATGCGGCAGACAAGTGAAGTGGGCTGCGCGGTCTCTTGTCTCACAGACAGACAGACAGACAGACTTTCCCTCAAAAAAAAAAAAGACAGACAGACAGACAGAGACCACCATGACTCCCGACCACGCTGCTGCTGCTATCGCCTCCCTACCCTACCTCGCCGCCGCCGCCGCCGGCACCTCCGGCTCGCTCCGGCGACCCCGCCCCTGCTGCTCCTTCCCTCTCCGCCGCCCTCCGCCCATATACCTCACCTGCGCCGCCTTCCCTTACACCCCTCCTCCCTGCGCCCCCGCCGGCGATGGTACGTTCCTCTGCTCCCTCTTCATGCCTGTCCACCGATACATGGTTGCTTGCTATGCTAACTTCGCAGTGGATTTTACTGCTCTCGTTCTCAATTCAGCTGTGCTAACGGTTATTGTCAAACGATAATGCTTTCTTTAGTTTGATAATCTCCTAAATTAGCTATAACTGTGTCACTAGTTGTATATGCTTTGATTTCCTGCAGCCATTTGCTATAACTGTTTCCTGAAATTCTCATGTCCACTTGTTCAGAATTTACTGGGTTAAGGTGGTTATCTGGTTATGGCACCTGCCCCCCTCTTGTCCCTCTGGAAACAGCAAAAGGCTAAAACTTTGTCTGTTAATTGACCCATCCTGCCTAACCCGTGCACCGAACTTCAGGAGTTCCTGCATATTATCAACTTGTTAGGCGGTTGGCAGTGAATGTAAAACGTAAACCATGGCTTACGTTACGTCTGTCTGCTCATATGTGTGCAGTATACAGTATTTGTGTCCCTCTTGAGCTACTTTTGAAAAATTACAACACCTTTTACAGAACGGTAACATTCCTGCCATTTCTCCTCATCTCAGGACAACACATGTTCCGTGGCCTTCCCCAGCCACGATGCTCCAACGTGGAAGCGGTCGGCGACGTGGCAGCAGCAGCAGTGCCCGACGATTACACAGAGAACGCGCCGTCAAGCAGTGGATACGCGAATGGCCATATGGCCACCGCTTCATCGCACCAAGAAGATCATCCTTCTGAAGGAAGCGCGGGCAAGGAGAACCACAAGGCTACTACAGCCAACATCAACCAAAAAATGGTCAAGATATCTGATAAGTTGATTGGCGTCTTCATGGTCGATAAGCCTACACCGACGGATTGGAGGAAATTGCTGGCGTTCAGCAGGGAGTGGGACAACATAAGGCCGCATTTTTTCAAGCGCTGCCAGGAGAGAGCAGATGCGGAAACAAATCCTGAGATGAAGCACGGCCTTCTCAGGCTGGCTAGAAAACTGAAAGAGGTGTTGTTGTCTTTCTTATCTACAGGATACACTTGACGATTCAGTTTTTTATGATTTAACTTGGCACTTGCTAGTGGTGTGTCTTATTTACAGGATACACATTATTTAACTTAGCACTTATTAATGGTACGTCACTCTATGCTTTTCAGGTAGACGAGGACGTACAAAGGCACAATGAACTATTTGAATTAGTGAAATCCACACCATCTGGCAAAATTGGTGATGTTGTTGCTAAGCGCCGTAAAGATTTCACGGTGGAGTTTTTCAACCACCTTTATTATGTCGCAGAGTCGTATAAGGATGAGCCTGCTAAGCAAAAAGGTGAGACACTTGAGAATTTGATTACCATTTTTCTGCAAATTTGACCTCTTTTCCTCTTTCATGTCTTGACTGTTGCCTTTGATGGCTTATTCCACTCCTGATGTCATGTAACAGAGAAACACAAAGTGTCGGTTAGGACAGTCGTTTGCTACCTTGCTGAGTCCTTATGACAGACCATTGTTTCCCTGGTTCATCATTTCTCTCTTCATTGGTTTGCTTGCAGAGTTGGCAACACTTGGAAATGATTGTGTGGATGCTCTGCAAGCTCATGATGACATGTCTGGCAGTCTTCAAGCGCTGAATGTTGCGGAACTAAAGCTAAAGGACATACTCAATTCACCTTCAGTGGACGCTGCATGCCGAAAGATCGATGACTTGGCCGAGAAGAAGGAACTAGACTCTGCGTTGGTGTTGATGCTTTCAAAAGCTTGGTCAGCTGCAAAGGGCACCGACATCACAAAATCGGACGTAAGGATCTAGCGCTGCAAATACTTTCATGCTTCTTTCCCATCTTTGTCTCATTTACAGATTCGTAAGTTTAAGGGGATCTACCAAAATTCTGCAGGCAAAAGACATAATGTTCCATCTATACATGACTGCTGTGGCCAATCTCCAGAGGCAAATGCCAAAGGACATCAGAATACTGAAGCATCTTATAATGATTGAGGATCCAGCAGAACGTCTGAGTGCGTTGAATGACGCTTTTACTCCTGGTCCTGAACTTCAAGGCGAGAATGTCGATACCTTATTCACGTAAGTATTGTTAGTATTTCACAAAAAAGATTATTTTGTGTAATCTCGAAACCGATTTGACATAACCTGGTGGATTGCAGGAGTCCTGAGGTGTTGCACACTTGGGCAAGCGCTATAATCGACGCATATTATAGCAGCAGGGAGGGCACTCTCCTTGGGCAGGCAAGGGACTTGATGAACCCTAAAATTATCAAGAGGGTTGAAGAGCTTGTGAAGACGATCAAGGATCAATACCTCTGACTCTGAATGTCGATCATCAGAAAAGATTGTGGTCTCATGCTCCTGGTGATTGCGCTACAAGTATTATCATCTGAACAACATGATGGCCTTGCATGCTCTGCTTGCTGCGCAGCGGTAGCGGTAGCGGAGTTGCAGTCAATGGCTGCTGGGAATGAAGAATGCAATACTTCACACGGATTAAATCCGGACTGTACGGTGCATAAGTGATTGTAGACTGTGATGTATGGATGTAGGTTTCACTTAGATTGTATGTCTTACTCCCTCAACCTCCCCATAGATAATTAGATAGTGTATGCAGATTGCCTCTGCTCAGGCAGAATCTGAAGAGGACACTGAGAGAATAGCACTTTATTGTGATCACGATAGACATAAAAAGATTAATATTTCTCTTCAGATTTTCTGTGCAAACTTGGGTTGTCACTGGTGAGTGACATAAAAGTGAGCGAATTTGAAGGTAATTTTGTGATTCCTGCTGGTTATCAACAGTGTATCGTTTACATGAAGGTAGAGTTGAAGTTTGGAAATAGTTAAAAGTTTCGAGATTTGCCTGAAGTCTTGACAGTTGAGTGAAAAAACACATCTTAATTATGTACCTTTCGACAACTTTTTCATTTGTTAGTTACTCCCTCCGTTCCAAAATAGATGACCCAACTTTATACTAAAGTTAATACAAAGTTGGGTCATCTATTTTGGAACGGAGGGAGTATATGTTAGCTGCTGTATCATAGTAGCTGATGTTGATCTGAAATCGCCATCATGAAAGATATTTCAGCTTGAGAGGTCATAAAGAATAATTTCAAGGGTTTCTTGGTCTTAGAATGTAGCCTCTCCCCAGACTTCAATGTATCTAGAAGATGAATGAATCATCATCTTTAGGGTTAGCGAAACATCAACGTCGTCTTGACCATGCAAATCATACAATACATATGCTGGTAATATATTGGAAGAAAGCAAGACTATGTTGTCAGTCAAATAGACTTGAACAAGTCATCATCAGTATCCTCTTTCTTTTCTCCCTTAGATGTGGCCTCAACATCATTGTCAAGCCAACAACACAAAAGGAAAGACTACACAAGTTCAGACATTGTGCTCTTTCAGTTAGGCAACAGCAACAGGAGCAGGCAGCCTAACAAGTTAGTCAACAACCACAACAACAGCTAGCTTAATAATTTGTCAAACAAGAGTACATCTTCCTCGTGTGATCTACACACGAGCAATCATCGTAACAAGGCAAGAATTACACCAGACTTTTTTCGATGGTCGACACAGCCCGGCCGAATCAGTGGGTCGAGAAGAATGGCTACGTACACGTGGAGCACAGAAACAAAGATGATCACAAGATCCGGGAGTTTGAGGAGGTCGCTTCGGCGTCGGCCCTACTGCGACTGATCCAGCTATATTGGCTGAAGGCGGAACTGTCGTCCTGGTTGCCCTGCACCATCTGCTGGAACATCCTGATATCCGCGGTGTTTGCCACGTTGAAGAGCTCGCTTTGCCCTGGCTGGACACCGTTTGTTAGGTCAATATCCGCTAAGCTATCGAGGACCCGCACCACCTGAAAGGAGTGTGAGATGATTGACAAGTTGTTAATCCTCTGGCCAAATAAAATAAAATAAAATGGTGTAATTTTCCTTCTACATGATTAGGAAGCAAAGTTGGCAAGGCATACAATTTTGTCTGTGTGTGCATTGGATGTGGTGCGAGATTCACCACAAGGCTCAGAAGTTAAGATGTCGATGTTTCGTTAACAAGGACAATTTATTCTTGATGGCAGAAGGATTTGACAAGGACAGGACTACCTAAATCAACCTTGTTTATCAAACAGTGGTTTGTGCCTCCAACCCAAGCATGCATCTCATTTGATTGGCTCTAGGAATGTCCACATGATATAGTAATGTAAGGTGGTCAGATAGACAATGGCCATGCGTACCTGGCTCATTCTGGGCCTCTTTGATGACGAGTGTCGAATGCAGGCTGCTGCAGACTCAATCATACGGAACATTTCGACCTCATTGAAATTCCTCTCAAGCCTGGGGTCGACTAACCCTTCCAGCTTTCCCGTCTCAAGAGCTCGACTAAGCAATGGTCTAGCCTGCAAATAATGTCAGTTTGCATAGTTTTGAAGAAGAAAAAGGAAAGGAACAAACCAACTAAATGAAGGAACATGTGGGAGGAATTACAAGTTCATTTTAATAGAGACCAAATAAGCACCCAAATTAATGTTGTAAGGAAGGAATATCAGGATATTTCTGTACATGATAAATCATCATGCTACAGGAAGCAGGTCTAGGCCTGCAGCAACTATGACATGCCACAGGCTTAGACACCGTAACTTCATATCCGAAGAATGAAGAGTGGTATTTCCAACATATGTACTTCTATGCCTAGTAAGTTATTACTCAAAATACGGGAACCGGGCATTTAAGGTGAAATTTTCAACTTACAACCTCTACAATGACAAATCCATCTGATGAAACAAGTCTGTACTGCATGACTATCCTAGTGAACAAAAGACAAACTACCCATCTGAATTAAATTTTCAACTTATAACTTCTACAATGATTATCCTAGTGAACAAATAACAAATAGGAGACCTTCAATATGATACGCACATGCAATCAAGCATCGGCTACATATGCTCGATGATCCCTAAGTGAAAACAAATTTAGGCAATAAGTTGAGTGCTATAACTCACCCACTCAACAAGGCTCTCATCACCCAATGGTCTGGATGAATCAACAGGCTTTCGACCAGTCATAAGCTCTAAAAGTACAACACCAAAAGAGAACACATCAGATTTCTCAGTCAATTTGCCACTCGATGCATACTCTGGAGCCATGTATCTGCAAGAAAAGGAGAACATTTTAGCCATCAACTCTATATGATCACAGTATATGCTTCTGAATTCGGCAGTACTTTGCTCACCCAAATGTCCCCATAACCCGTGTAGTTACATGTGTTACAGCATCCAAAGCCAGTCTTGCAAGACCAAAATCGGCCACCTGGAGTTCACGAATATCATGTAATCAGTAAATGAACTAGATCATGAGATACTCTCAGGCTCGTATAGGGAATGCAATTACCAGTGCGTCAAAGTTATTATCCAACAAAATGTTTGAGGATTTGATGTCTCGGTGGATTATCCTTGGATGGCCTGTGAAAGGGCAAAGAAGGCAGCCGGGTTAACAGAAAGCAGAATGAGAATGGGAAAGATGATGAAAAGGTAAGAAAGAGCATTACAATCTTCATGCAGGTATGCTATTCCACGAGCAGCACCGGCAGCAATTTTAACCCTAGCCGACCACTCTAAAACAGGCCTTCCCTGTCCTGCGAACGCATACAGTTCAGAACAACCTCAGTTTGTTGTACAGCCAGAAGTTACATATGGCAATGGTTTTTGCACAAATATTGCAAAATGTTAACAAGCGTACCGTGGAGATGATAATGCAGGGTGTCATTCGACACGAAATCGTAGACGAGCAGCCTTTGGCTATTGTCAATGCAGTACCCCACGAGAGACACCAAATGCCGGTGATGCACCCGACTGATTATCTCCACCTCGGCTTGGAACTCGCGCTCCCCTTGCCCACTGCCATCCCTCAGCTGCTTGACAGCCACGTCTTTCCCTTCGGGCAGCCGGCCCTTGTACACCGACCCGAACCCTCCTTGGCCGAGCAAATTGCGCGGCGAGAAGCCGTCGGTGATCTGGTACATTTCTTGGTACGTGAAGAAGCGCGAGTTGCCCACGCTCATGTCGGACAGGCACGCTTTCAGTCTCGGGCTCCCGGCGCTGTAGTTGGTGTGGACGGAGGGGTCGGCCGACGACAACATTGCCGCGTTCGCCGAGCCGCCGCCCGAAGGAACTGTGAAAAATGTACTTACATATAAGATTGACTGAATTAGTGAGTGTGCACTGAATTCACATTCAGCACATTGAGGTTGAACTTGAAGTATTACCTGAACCTGAGGGTGGTAGCTCTGAAGAAGAGTACGGCGGCGACCTGAACCCGGGGCGGTAGTCGTCCCTCCCCCTCCGGCGCTTCTTGGTGTAGAGAACGGCGGCCGCTATGAGGGTGACCACCAGGAAGGCGAGCACGGCGCCGACGGCGATGACGACGCTGTTGCTGGCCCCCCCGTTGTTGCTCGGCGTGGCGGAGGCCTTGCCCCGCTCCCCGGCGGACTGCGTGGAGGACTTGTTGGGGCTCCTGCCGTGCTGGTTGGCCGGGTCGACGGCCGTGGCCGGCGTCGGCAGCTGCGGGCGGTGGCCGGCCGAGGGAGGGGGCGATGGCTTGGCGTGCGGCGGGGCGTGGGCGGGGGGCGAGGCAGTGGGGGAGGGGGAGGTCGGCTCGGTTCTTGGAGCTGGAGCGGCCGGCGTGGGTCTTGGCGCAGGAGCCGTGGTTG
>NC_057794.1:1201320-1203450 GCF_018294505.1 Triticum aestivum | reverse complement strand
GCTTGGGAGGCGGGGAAGGTGGGCTTGTGGTGGTTGGAGGCGGCGTGGAAGTGGAAGGCGCGGGCTTTGGAGGTGGGAGCGCGGCAGGCGGCGAGGCGGCGAGCTTTGGAGGTGGAGCGGACGGCGGGGAGGAAGGAGGAGGGGATGTCGTGGAGGTGGAGGTGGAGGGCGCGGCGGCGTCTGCTGCGGGAGTGGCATTGGGGCGCCTGGAGGTGGCCGGCGCGGGCGCGGAGGCCGCCATCTGTCTGTCTGTCTGTGTGTATGTCTATCTATCTAGGTTGGGGGATTTGACACGGAAGGATGGAAGGAAGGTGGGTAGGTTCTCTGAAATCGGAGGTGAGGGAGTGCTGCTGCTCTGAGGTTGGGAAGAAGAAGATGAGGAAGAGGGAAGCGGGGGGATAGATCCGGCGGGCAGCACCCAATCCTTTTCAGTGCGCCATGGAATCAGAGGGAGAGAGAGAGAGAAAGAGAGAGGGAGGAAGATGAATCCAATCCCATTCCCTTCTTTTGCCGCCGCTGCTGCTTTATTATTTACAGACACACTCCTCTCTTTCTTTCCCCTGCCTACACTCCTCTCTTTATTCACAGAGAGAGAGGGCCAGGATCACGCCGTCGGGAGTCCGGGTCAGAGCCGTCATCCACGTCCTGATCCGTGGATCAGTTGTGATGCTTTCCGGCAGCGTAGGCAGTAGGATGGAGTAAATGCAGCTGCCTACTACTGCCCGGCTGCTGTTCTTGTTTTGTTGAGAGCGGTGATCTCTTTAGGGTTAGCTCCTCTCTGCTTCGACGAACATGGACTTCTTGATGCAGCGGATCTGGCTGTGGATGTGGTTGTTCGCCCGCATTTTCGCTTCGGATTTCCTAAAGATCTAACTTTTTATGCCGGCGTTGTATGCGTGCAGCAGAACGCTTTTGGAGGAGGTGAACGACAGGGACATAGAAAAGATTGACCCCAAGGCTTCTGGGTGGACGCCAAGGTATGCATTTTGGGCTACCACAAGTTCAGTTGGAAATGAATTCTCCTACCTACTCCCTTCGTCCAGAAAAAACTTGTCCCTCAAATGAATGTATCTAGCACCAGGTTAGTGCTAAATACATCCATTTGATAGACATGTTTGGGACAAGCTTTTCCGGACGGAGGGAGTATATTATTAGATAGCAACTGAATCTGTAGGTGAAATTAGTACGCACATATATTCAGTTGCAATAACTCTCAAAATGTAAAAGGTCTATGGGATTGTAAACGTTTATGGTAGAATTCAGTTACCAGGTTGGTAGCTGTTACCCCCCTATGAGGTACACGGGAAAATATCTAGTGCTACCATCTATTAGGTGATACGGTGATACAAGGCTGTATGGAGCGTTAGATATACAGGAATGGACTGGATCAGTTTGCTCAGCTGTTTACATATGGCCCCAGTAACATTTGCATCTTGGCCCCCAAAAGAAGTATGTGTCGGTCAAAACTCCTGTCACATGTCTCTCTTTCAAGCCACCGTTTCTTAGGAAATATGTTGTTAAAGAATGCAATCACTAACCCCAGGTGAGAATGATCGTCAGAACATATAGATATAACCAGTAAAATCAACGGTATTCACTTTCAGCACATATTCCTACAAGCAAGCAACACTCATAAAATTTTCCAAAGTTCCAACACAGTAGAACAAACATCCCTTTGCCACATTCTACAGTTTGTTCTATTACAAAGTGAAGCAAAACTAACTGTTCTGGTTCCAAATATAAGAAACAAAACTTGGCAAAATAAAAGAGATTCCACAATACTAGTAATGCCTTCAGATATAAAAGCTTGTTGTTGTCCAGTAAAGCAAACCAGAGCGGTACAATCTTCCAGATTGACAAAACACAGTGCAACGCTTGCCATGAAATTGCACATATATGTAACAGTTATAGTTCAGATTTGCTAAGTTAAACAGGGTGCTACTCCTAAACCTAAAAGGCATATATTACAACTCTTGTCAACTGCTAACGCAGACGATTCCCCTAATTACACAGCAAGAACACTAAAAGGAAGCTGTTTCTGCTCCGGAATCGCTAGACCTAGCCATTTGGTCATTTTGCATGTTTCTCAATGTTGAAAGCATGCACATCATAGATTGGAACATTCCCCCC
>NC_057794.1:1180275-1200912 GCF_018294505.1 Triticum aestivum | reverse complement strand
TTTTATCCTGCATTCAGAAATATGTCCAAATTAGTACGAGCTGGTTACATGAAAAGTTAAGATGTCCCTAGCAAAAACAGTGTATAAAAATTCATATCAAAGGAAACAGCAACATATACCTTCAAAAAAATTGAGCAGCTTTATACACTGGCATCTTTGTCTTGGAATTAACATGAACTTAATATAGTTCACAAGATGATATAGTTCACAAATTAACATAGCTAAATGAAACAATATTGCTACAGATCACTTGATGAATTCCTATTCCTACACCATCGAGTGGAAGGTACAAAAGCACAACTACATGATAAAATAAAAACTAGGACCTAAAAACATTTCAAGAAAACAATACGACATTAAATATGGGAAATGCCAAATAACCTTCGAGACTGGTGCACCTTCTTATCCCTCTGATCTATTTTAAAGCTTCTTGACCTATAAGACCATGTAAAAAATCACATGCACTAAATTGCTTACGGAAATCTTCATCATTGAATAAATCATGACCGACATACTGTCGTACTTTGTAGAGAATATGCCACATGCAAAGTCTGTGTACAGTTTGAGGGAATACTTCTTTGATTGCAGCTTTCATGCTTTGGTCCTCATCGGTAATGATAAGTTTAGGTGCAACACCTCCCATTGCCTTTAGAAAGGTCTTGAATAACCATTTGTACGACCAAACCTTTTCATGGCATACAAATGCAGCACCAAATGTAACACATGCCTTGTGATGGTTCACACCAGTGAAAGGGGAAAAAACTAGGTTGTATTGATTAGTACTATATGTGGAATCAAAGGACATCACCTCACCAAATAGTGCATAGTTCTTTCTGCATGTACCATCAGCCCAAAAAATGTGGGTTAACTTGTCCTCTTCATCTCGTTCATAATCAAAGAAGAAAGTTGGATTGATACTTTGCTTACTCTTCATAGCATCAATGATTGTTTGTGCATCTGCATCTTTAATTATCTCAGCGATATCATGACCATAATTCTGTAAATCACGCTTCGTGCATCCAATATTTGCCTGCCCGCCGTTTTGTGCACTCAATAAGCGATATGTTTGGCAAGGGCCCATCAATGCTTTGCGACAAGTGAAAAATGTGCTCCTCAATTCACTACTGACTTCTCTATTAGATCGCAGGAACTATTTCTTACTCGGCGAGACAAGCTGATGTGTGTGTTGAAGCACGAATCGGGCGACTACATACTTGCCATCACCTCTTCTCTTTAAGCCAATCATAGCCTCACAACCACACCTAGTTATCTTCACTTTCCTATTGGACTTCTTGACATGATCATTCGGTACACATTTCTCCTTCCTCCATCCTTGCCTTGCACAAACAAATCGCTTCCACACTGGTACACCACCATCCCCTTTATGCTGTGTAAATATCCGAACCGAAAAACCAGCCTCATGAGCATAATGTTTGTAGAAAATCTCACCATCCTCCCATTTATCAAAGACCATGCCAATTGTGGGCTGCAAGCTTTCATCACACTCTGGCTCATATGTTGAACCCTGGACCAAAACAACACAATTATCATTTTGGAAGATAAAACTTGCTAATTCTATATTGAACATTAAACAATACTTACGCGGATCGGCATGCTTCTTGTTTTCCTTGGTGTAGTGTAACTATCTCCACTGCATGAAGCCAATTCATTTCCATCCTGCCAAAGAAGGAAAAACAAATAAATTTAGATACATTATAACTAAGCACTTTTCCTGCCCTATCAGGCTATTAACAAATAAATGATACGGTACAGCAAGGAATAATTATTTAATTGACCAAATTATGTACCTTGAAATTGGTATTGGCATCATCTTCAAGCAAAACTGGAGTAGTAGATCCTACGCTCTGACCAATGCTCTCCATTGGCTCCATCATCGACTACTTGGTGCAAATGAAATATGGATGTCAGCCAGTAACAGTGACATAAAGGCATGTGACGCTACGTGCAGCAGTGACATAAATTCGAAATGGCAATAACCTGTATGTGAGTATTACACTATTGGTACATAGATAACCAAGAAAGTATCCGTCATTGTTCAGTGTGCTAAGTACGAATAGTTTGTTACTCACCCTCCATGTCATTGTTCTATTTGTTAGGAATATAAACAGTGCTAATAGCGTATTTACCCATAACATTTGTTAAATCCCAGCTGAATATAAATGGTCAGTAAGCTAGTTTATTACAGCTGCATAGATTTCTAGTACTCAGTTGTCTCAGGCTGACATAGAATTCAACTGGGATTTTTGTTAGCCAAACATTCTTGGGCCTCGTCTGGTATGAATTCAGTGAATCACTCAATCTATAGACAGTACCTAGCAATAGTCTAAATGTTCACTTACTCGACTAATAATACATTTTGGTCTGAACTTGTGCTAGTCTGTACATGTGATTTTCAACTATACTATATGTAGAAAGATTCTATTACACTCTATAAGAAAGATTATGTGTATAATTCAGCTAAGGAGAGGAAGCCACAGACAACATTTAAACACTGCTAGATTTCATGTTTAGCAATATGTTGTAACAGAGTGACTGAACAAGAACTTTTGTCCACATGGCAAGCAATTTTCTAATTCTGCAAAGATTAAAATACTGATGCATATATCTGCTCTGAACTTAAACATCTACTGGTATTGCATGGTGAGACATGAAATTTCCATAACCACAACTAACATTAGATGTAGCTGTACTTCCATAATTTTTTCGCTTCTTTCGTTTGTTGTCATACAGTTGCAACTAGTTTCAGTTCATAGTTTTAGGCACATCATAGCAGACTTCCAGGACTACATTATGGAGAGCAATACATGATACTATGAAATTGGGGGATGAACTAACCAAATGCAATGCAGCTCCTTCAACATTAGTTGAGGACCGGGCAGCAGGCAAGCATGGACTACAACTCACGCCTGCTCCAGATTCGCCAATGCATGCAACACCACAATTGGAGGAGGCAGATTGAGCTCCGACCATTGTGGTCGGCACCAAGAAATTGACATGTACATCTTGATTGAGGCCAGCTGCCGGCAGCGATTGGTCATGCAATATGGTAGCCGTCGGTGCCGGCAAGGCATGCCTCATCGTATCCCACTCGAGTGACTCGGATAGGAATCGACCGAACGACACCGACTCCCGCAGCGCGGACATCCAGTCCTAAAATCAAATAATAAGCAAAATCAAAAATTCATTTGCGAGAAAACGGACCAGATGCATAAGGCGAAGGAGGCGCTGCCTCTTACCTGATCGTCCTTGCCGAGGGTCTCCGGATCCCGCGACGGCAGGGGAAGGTCCATCTCGGCTCCTATGAAACCGACCAGATCTGAGCCAAGGAATCAGCACGCGCGCGAGCTCTATAGGATGTGCTGGATTTGGGCTATCAACAGTGGATGGGGCATGCTCGCGGCGGCGGCGGCAGGAGACATGCCCTAGGCGGCGGCGGCGGCGGCGGTGCGAACTGTATCAGGGAAGAAGCGAACAGAGAATGGATATGCACTTCGTCGCTGAATTACGGAATAGACCAGGGTGTTTTTTGCATACATTGCAACGCCAAGAGACCCCTCTCAATCCTGTACCACCAGTCCAGATCGAACGGCCCACCTAGTCTTGTATCACGGGAGCACCTCACGTATCGTATCACCAGCACCATCTGTTAATTGATGGAATTGATTTAAGCAAACGTGTACGTAGGACCTGTACTAATTAGAATCATTTACTTTAGTTGTCAAATGATTTACAAGCAGAACAATATGTAAAGATTGAGTTGGATGCAAGAAAAGCTAGACTGTATATTAGTAGCTTAGCCTGATTACTGAACCTGTTAGTCTGGGTTCCCCTGTTAGGGATTATTCTCGCTTCTATTGTAAATATGATAACTATATTGGAAGGTTTTATTTTGGGGAATCATTATATCTTGTCGAATTTGATGTGTGCGTCATGCTTGTGCTCGATTTCACTATGGATGAACCGATGCTTTGCACATATTTTCATGGGCTAGCAGAGTGCTGATTGGGGCTGCCGAGGTAGGCAGAGCCCCATGCCCTAATGAGATTTCAGCTATGGAGAAATCAATCCAGGGATTTGCCGAAGATCCTGGTGATAACGTCATCGTGCCGAAATTAGGAACAAGCTTTGACACACTCGGACAAGCCTATGATTTTACAATCTGTATTCATGGGAGAAAGGTTTCGACATTGGATATGGAAAGAGCAGGCTAAATGTCAACCGTACAAAATGCATGCAAGAGATATTGTGCGGCTGCATGGTATTGCCCATTTGTGCCTAATTTTCTGCATTTTGCATTCCGATCGCTGTGTGTTTGTGTTGCAATTAACTTGGTTTGGCTACTTAAATTATTTGTAGGGGAAGCCAATAGGGGAACATACTCGTTCTTGCCAGTGTGAATGCCCTGCTATCATAAGGTGGTTGCCGGTGCGCGAGGGCTGGCTGCTGGACCGTGCCTAAATGGAAGTTCAGCTAAGCAAGGTACTCCTCGTTCGATCTCATGTATCCACACATTCCAACCTACTACAGAATCGGGTGGCAGGACACAAGATTAGGTAGTGATTCATACGTATGATTAAGTATCAAGCAGTGATTTACGTGAAAACTTAAATCTTTATTCACGCACTTTTTAGCCTGATTTCCTGGGTTCAACCTATCAACGATTAACGAAGGATAACAGCTTGAGCAGTCATATATTCTAGAGAGCAACAGTGAAAAATTTATTAGGTGGACAACCGGACATAACCGGTTCAGCCAGATCAGTCATGATTCACCGTTGAAAATTAGCTACAAGAAAACACATTTACATACTAAATGTTTTAACAGCTACTGACATGCAGATGTAGCACGTCAAATTAGTCGACAATGTGCATTGATCAGAAAAAAAATCATAGGATTCTGCAATGGAGCAAATTGCCCCTGTAGGTGTTGAGTGGAATCATATGAAGTATTCCATTCAGTAAGAGCAACAGAATTATAGTCCTGGCCAACTCTAGCATGTGTGACACTTGGGGCGACAAGTACTTTTTTCTGTATCATTGATCTACTCTGCTTCAGGGTTGTGCAATCTTGGCTATTATTGACAACTAATGCCAAGATAGAACCAAAGCTGTATCACAGTATTAGTAAATGTTTACTCTGCAGCAACTCAGTCGACCAGTGTCAAACTGAACTTTCTTATTTCGAAGTTGGTAGACTGGCCCTGATGTTCATTAGTGGATATATTATATTTTGGGCAAAACACAGAGAGTTCATGATAGGGATCTGAGAGTGCCAAATGAGTATGAAATTTTAGAGTTCGGACTTGAGGGGATTTGGGAATCACCTTCAGTTCATCAGCAGCCTAATTGCAGGATCCAATATTTCACTAGCGAGATGCTGAGTTATCATCTCAGCTCGCCGGCTGGCAGGCTGGGCGCGTTTATCCATATGTATCTCTGCTTCCGTGGTACCGTGCTGCAGGTCGGTTGTTTCCCCTGTATTTTTTGCCTTGTTCCATTTGTTTTTTATTCTGGTCTAGGAAAAAAGTATTATAGTTCTCTAGGAGTAAGTTTTAACTGTGATGGTTGGATTCTGTTGTGGTTTTTGCAGGAGGCAGGGGCTGGTGGAACAAAAGATGCAAGAGGCATGAGCTATGAGGAGGCCTTTGGGCTCTGTGTGAGCCTTGTCGTTTGTTTTTTAGTTTGCTACTACTGAGACTTCGAGACCTTGTGGATGTTTTATTATTAATAAGATGGCCGTATGCATCGTGCTGATGCAGAGGCCGGGGATCCCCCCTTTTCAAAAAAAAAATGAGCTATGAGGAAGAGGAAGTACTAAATTATCCACTCAGGCCATGCACAAGAGCATACTTCTCGAGAACTATAATGATCTGTTTGAATTAGTAATAGTATAAACTAACAGAAAAAATCAGTTCATAAACTGAGTACTCAAATTCTATCCGGGGAAGTGCTTCTTGTTTAAATTTCTATTTGGAGCTATCTATACAAAAGAAATATATACTTATGAAATGGTGGTTTAGGTTTTATTGCCACAATCTGGAACAGGAAAAGCTTTCTTGGAGTGATCTCTAAGTGTGCAGCTTCAGAGTGATAATCTGTATAGAATATCATGTCACCAGCGTGATAATTTGTAGAGACTGTTATGTCAGTATAATGGGTTAACTAATCTGTATGTAGTTTAAGTATGTTTTGTGACTCTGTGATTAATAAATTTCTGTGGGTTGCCTATCAGCATGAATCTGAAGACGCATGCTGGGAGGTGGTGTCTGAAGAAATGTTCAGATACAACCCGCCGGCTAAGGTTGCTAGCTGCGCTAGTGGTTAATTTAATGTGAGTAGGCAGTCACACTAGTATGACGCAGCCATCCTTCTGTGCGCCCCTGCGTTCAAAATTTGAATCGGATAGGCAGAATATCAGGCATAGTTGTGTACATAAGGGGGGCGTTAGTACAGAATATGAGTCGGGACGGCTCATATTGTGGCGTAGCGGGAGCTACACCTGACTAGTGGGCCATGGGCCATAATAAAATATGAAATACATAAATTGGAGCTGGGCCTATACAACTGGCAGTGCACATCACGAGAGAACTGCGTGGTGCAGATAACAAGATCACAGGTGCTCGGGATCACAATGGCACTTTCGGAATTCATACTCCTTTTTCTTTCCTTTTTCTTCTCCTTTTATTACATTTTTATTAACAAACAAACACACACCGGTCAACTGCTCACATTATATATCAATCTTATACGTATAATAATCAACATTTTTTCACTCCAAACTAAGTAACACATCTTTTTATTACTCTGCTACTATGCTCAAATGGTACAACTTTATTTACACAACCACAGTAAGGCACGCTTCATACTATGCCCCCATAGAGATCCATGGAAAACCCAAGACGGCACAACATCACAAGAGGCATAGAGGATGTTAAACCCATCACCCACTCCACAACAAACACAACCCAAACTTGACTACCATGACGACCCAAGCACTGCAAGAATAAACCGCTTGCTTGCATGAGCGCAAGGATAAACCGCTCACTCACTTCCTTCGCTTTCCCCTCTCCCACCTTCCTGCTTTCACACTCATTTCTTCTTCTTTTCATTAACAAACACCGGTCAATGCTGGGATCTTTTAGAGTCTTTCATTCTAAAAAAGTAAGTGACCTTGCCTTTCTGTGTGCTTTGCTAAAAGGGCCATTTTTTTGGAGTTCAAGACAAAACAATAGCCTGCGCATTTCCAGTAAGCATGACTTTTTATGTGTGCTTTTCTAATTACTACTCCCTCCGTCCCATAATGTAAGGTGTTTTTTGACACCAGGTGTCAAAAAGTGTCAAAAAAACATCTTACATTATGAGAGAGACGGAGGAAGTAAAAGAAAAAGGACCCATTCTTTAGGTTTTTCCTTTTTTTCTTTCAGAACCATGCAGAAGATCTAGCCCCACGTGAATTCGTTAAGAAAAAACGATGCTACAACACCAAGAAGGCATGACCCATACCACGTCATAGAGGCACGACTAGGTACAGCACCCTAAATGGCCAAAAATCACAAGGGATGGAACCGAAATTCTTACACTGCGAAAGTTACAGCACGATCCACAACAACACGACCCAAGCTCGCCTACAATGACGACCACCACTGAAGCACAAGTGCCACGGGGATAGTAACCTTGAGCCAAACTGATACAAAGTATAGGCACAACATTATTGAGCAATATATTGATTTGAGCGCAATTTTGGGTTGAAATGCCACATGTCACAACAATGATTACACGAGTATAATTGCCTGCTTTTACTAGTGTAAAAAGAAAATGCACCTAACAATTTGGAATTTATCTCAAATACTTGTAAAAAAAAGGAACGCAGTGAATTTACTTGGGGTTCATTGGGTTTTTTTTCTTAAAAAAAATTAACATTTGCATGTTGGCATGCACAACAAATCTAGTCTACTACTCCCTCCATTGCTAAATATTTGTCTTTTCAGAGATTTCAAATGGACTACCACATACGGATGTATATAGACATATTTTAGAGTGTAGACTCACTCATTTTGTTCCGTATGTAGTCATTTGTTGAAATCTCTAAAAAGACAAATATTTAGGAACGAAAGGAGTGGATATCATGGGTATAAGTATCTTAAAATCATCACATGTAGGCTACACGAAGACAAATATGGTCTGGCAAAATGAAATTATATTTTCATCATTACTATTTTGGATTAACAGAAAATTGTAGTTATATGTGCATATATTACCGCCATTTCTTTCTTTTTCTGTCCAAAAAATGGCCTAAATGGAGGGCTCGCCGTAGCTCGGTAAACAAACGTTATATTATTAATTATTGAAACATCTCTAGCAGATCCCGCATAAGGCCGGTAAACTACGCTTTTCCGGCCGTTATACGGGACGACCCAAATAATCGGCCCGAGCAGATACCCCAAAAAAGTCCTGGCCCATGAAAAGCCCCCTCCCCCCCCCCTCCCCCAATCCGGTATATATGCCGGCTTCCGGCCAATTTAGGGTATCCGCCCTCCATTTCCTCTAGCCCTCTCCGCCGCCTTTCGTGTACTCCAGTGAGAAATCGAGCGACGGCCTTTTGCGGCCTGTTTTCTGCCGGATCGAAGCTACCATGGCGTCCGCCGGTGCGGGGCGTGGCGGCGGAAGGGGGTTCGGCGATCGCGGTGGCTTCGGGTGTCGCGGTGGAGGCGGTGCGCGCGGCGGCTTCTTCGCCCGCAAGCGCCAGAACGACGACGAGGCCGGCGACTCTGGCCTCCGCTCTCCGGTGTCGAAGAAGCAACGGGCGGCGGCGTGCACGCGTGGCGCCAAGTCCCGCAGTGCTGGATCGAGGTCGCGTGCGTGGAAGACCTCCCGGCGCTGCGACCGGCTCTTCGACTCGGCGATCCAGTGCCAGTGGGAGTGCCAGTGGGAGGCCGAGTGGGCGTGGTTTCAGGCGAGGACCGCCGCCGATGCCAAAGATGCGGTTGCGGCTGTGCGGCTGCTGACGCTCTGGGATGAGTACCAACTCCAAAGCCGGATCTACTGCGACCTCATCTACGACACCATTTATGGAGGGAAGCCGCTACCCGCCGAGGTCATCTCCAGCGACGACAATGACGAGGGCGATGACTCTGACTCCGATGAGTAGAACCCCGGTGAAGTAGACCCCGCCCACCCCCAGCTCCGGCGACTAGTAGATCCCCTATGCTATGTTTCGGTGCCCCTATGCTATGTATAATTATTATGGTTTGCAAAAACTCCCCTATGCTATGCGTGGTGAACTATGATGTGTTGGGTTGATGAACTCCTGCGAGATGTTTCTAGCGCGAAGTACTTTGTTTAAATTTCTATCATATGCGGGATCGCTATCCTCCTTTCTTCTTTTGATTAATAAACACAAGTCAATTGCTGGAATTTTTAAGAGTTTTCCATTCCATAAAAGTAAGTAACCCTGCCTTTTTGGTGGATGGATGAGGTGAGCTCGAGTAGATTTTGGAGTGGATAGTGAGAATGAATCAACTCATCATTCCTCCGGTAATCTGGAAACAAAAAGGAAAGGTGGAATATTTGTTTTGGTGGATGGATGGATGCTGATGATGATAGACAATGGGTTCTCTCTCTCTGTGTGTCGGCACAAGAAAGAAAGAAGAAGGAGGCGCGTGCGTAGGCAAGGCAACGGAAGAAAATGACGACTTCTTTCTACAACACAAATGGAAGAATAAACCCTTCGCTTTCCCCTTCCACCTTACTGCTTTCATATTCCTTTTCCTTTCCTTTTCTTATTTTATTTATATATACTAATATAATTAACAAACAAACACACACCGGTCGACTGACATTATCAATCATATGTAATCAAGACTTTTTTCACTCCAAAGTAAGTAACACATGCCTTTTTCATTAGTGTGCTAGTACACTAAAAGGGTAAAAAGGCACGCCCCCTGTCACGCCACAGGGGCGTGCCTCGCCGAAGAACTCTAAACAACATGACATCGCAAGGCATGGATGCGAAACCCAGCACCCAATCCGCAACAAAAGCAACCCAAACTTGACTACGATGACGACAACATCAACGAAGCACAAGTGTCGCGGAGACACTGCAAGAATAAACCGCTTGCATGAGCGTGTGGGAAAGGGAACCGCAAGAATAAACTGCTCACTCGCTTTCCCCTCCCACCTTCCTGCTCTCATACTTCTTTGTTCTTCTTTTTTCTTTTCTTTTATTCTTTTGATTAACAAACACCAGTCAACTGCTGGAATTTTTAAGAGTTTCCCATTTCCAAAAAAAGTAAGTAACCCTGCCTTTTCTTCTGCTTTGCTAAAAGGGCGATTTTCTGGGGTTCAGGACAAAAACAACCAGCCTGCTCATCCCAAGTAATCAGTCATGCCTTTCTATGTGTGCTTTGCTAGCAATTAAAAGGCAGACGAGCCATATTCTTTCGGTTAACAACGGAAAAAAATATGAGTACCGTCACAAACGCAACCCAAACTCGACCACCGTGACAACGATGACAACAACATCGACTGAAGCACAAGCGTCATGGGGACACCGCAAGAATAAACCGCTTGCATGAGTGTGTAGGGAAGGGAACTACAAAAGTAAACCGCTCACTCGCTTCCTTCGCTTCCCCCTCCCACCTTCCTACTTTCATACTCCTTTCTTCTTTTTATTAACAAACACCAGTCAACCGCTGGAATTTTTAAGAGTTTTTCATTCCAAAAAAAAAAGTAAGTAACCCTGCCTTCTTGTGTGCTATGGGAGGAGTATGACCTCCAAAGCCAGATCTACGACGACCTCATCTACGACACCATTCACGGAGGGAAGCCGCTGCCCACCGAGGTCATCTCCAGTGACGAAGACGATGAGGACGATGACTCCGACTCGGATGACTCTGACTCGGATGAGTAGAACCTCGGTGAAGTAGTCCCCCGCCCACCCCCGGCTTCGACGACTAGTAGATCCCCTATATGCTATGTTTCGGTTCCCCTATGCTATGTGTGGTGAACTATGGTGTGTTGAGTTGATGAACTCCGGCGAGATGTTTTTAGCGTGAAGTACTCTGTTTAAATTTGTCATATGCGTGACCGCTATACTCCTTTCTTGTTTTGGTTAACAAACATCAGTCGACTGCTGGGATTTTTAGGAGTTTTCCATTCCATAAAAGTAAGTAACGCTGCCTTTTTGTGTGCTTTGCTAAAAGGGTAAACCACCCATTTTTTTAGAGTTCAAGGAAAAAACAACCAGCCTGCTCATTCCAAGTAATCAATCATGCCTTTTTTATGTGTGCTTTGCTAGTAGTAATTAAAAGGCAAAGAAGCCATATTCTTTGGGGTTAACAATGAAAAAACAACTGGCCCATTCTTTACTTTTTATTTTCAGAACCATGCGGAAGATGTAGCTGAATTTGTTAAAGAATGATGCTTCAACACCGCGAAGGCATGACCCATACAACACCATAGGGGTTCGACTAGACGTAGCACCCTAAATGACCTACCATAGCAAAGAATATGGTCTGGCAAAATGAAATCGTATTTTTTCATCATTACTGTTTTGGATTTACGGAAAATTATAGTCATATGTGCATATATTACCGCCGTTTCTTTCTTTTTCTGTCCAAAAAAGGGCCTAAATGGAGGGTTTGCCGTAGCTCAGGAAACAAAACCTACATCATTATCACTGTTATTTTTTTGGTGTACTGCACAAAACACCGTGGTACCGCCCACCGCGGCATTATGGGTCACCTTGTTGTTACTTTACATTATCCACATCCAACAAGATAAATCAAGGTGATGATGTGGGTGGCCCAATCACAAGCACAACACATTACTACAATTATTACCAGCTAGCAAGACAGCACAACATTTGCAACCACTGCAACAACAGACAGCCACCATGGCATGCTTCTCTCTTCTTTGGCTGACCCATCATAATGCACAAGAACAAAGACCAGACCACAACACAACATAGTGGTGTGGCTGTTGCACTACAAAATCATTATCATCATCATGATGATCAGTTAACACTCAACATTCAGGCAAGCAAAACATCACTTCGCTCACCAAGGCAACACAAGCAGCTCATGGATATAGAGCGTGGCTACACGGACCACAGTTGCCAACCAAAAGACGCACGACATGTCATATCGTACCATCCATGGGCAAGCCATCGTGCGCATGTCGTTCAGCAAAATGTCGCCTGTGAAGGAGTTTCATAGATATATGTCACCAGTGCTTAACATAATTAGTTAATTGATATACCAGGTCTAACACAAAGAGATGGCAGGGCTCACTCACAACAATCTGGATGCAACTCCTCACAAACATATATGGTATTACTAACGACAATTAATCCAAGGTAGCAGGACTAGCAAAACTTTCAGCAAATAAAGAGTAAACAGAGAGAGGGGGGAGGGGGTGAAGAACATGAGCCATGATTGGCCGACTTATTGCTTTGTGCTCAGCCTAACAGCTGCTGAGCCTCCTCTGCCTCCTCCTCCTCCTCCTCCTCCTAGGCAAGGGGGAGGAGGAGCCCTCTTCAATCACTGCATCACAGTGATGAGCTCAAACTCGACCAAGGACACATTGTTGTCCTCCTTCACCTTGAAGTCCGCAGGGCTCTCGGCGGCCTTGAGCGTCCCCCACTTGTCCACGGCCAGGCGCATCGACCCCTTGTACATGTCCACCCTCGCCTTCCTCGCCTCCACGACAGCCCCGGGCTTCATGACGTCCACTGGAGCAAGAAAACGCAAGATAAATTCCAGTCAGGCGAATTAACCAAGAGAGCAATCAAGTTAAGCCAGCAAGCAATGAGAGAACATATAGGCAGGGTGTTTGTACTGAAACATATCTGCAGCAGAGTATTATGATTTCGACTTAAGATCATTCCACAGGTGCCAGGCGGACATTCTAGCAAGCACCCATGGATGACGATCTCATACTCCCAGCTAGTTTAAATGCTGGGCGTGTCAGAACTAGTAGAATGTCTAACATGATAGATGAAGACCAGCACAGATCTATATTAAGGTAAGGAAAAACAAATTTGTTGCAAACCAGACAGGCAAGTCACTGTAAACCTGCCCAGGTCCAGGAAATTTTGCAAAACTAGAGAGTAAGCTCATGGTTGCATCATCAAGGATAAATACAGGGATGAAGGCTACGACGATCGGAAGGAGGTTGATTCTGCAAAGCCTGAAAGTTAGTTAAACCCTGATCACAAAGGGGGAAACGTTTGTGGACCGTGCAATTACGCAGGCAAAAGAAGAAACAGGGCAATTGAGTTAATAAGCCAGCAATGAGTGAACATGAAACATGTATGCGGCAGCAGCAGCAGCAGCAGAGCATCACGATTTCAACATTAGCCAGTGCGTCATTATAGCACCGATGAGTGCCGATCTAGTACCGTGACTTTGTTTAAATGCAGTAGAATTTCTGATATGACGGAAACCAAACTATGATAGATAAGATCCCAATTATGTATGTATAGTTTACAAGCAAGCAATCAATCAATCAGACAAAAGAAGAAGCATAGTAAATTTCTTCAAGTGAATGAATCAGGCAAGAGAAGAAGGAAACGGAGATGAGTACCTTGCTCGTTGCGGGCGGTGAATACGACGACGCCGGTGTCGTCGCCGACGATGCACTCGGCGATGCGCATGTTGCCGCCGGCCCTGCCGCCCTGCGGCCTGTGGAGGACGACGGGCTTGGAGCTGAGCACCCGGAGCTGGAGGTTGTGGCCGTAGGTGCCCGGCCGCAGCTCCTCCACCTTGTCGAACGTCATCGCTGCCCTTTGCCTGGACACGGGAAACCGATGGACGGGATCGTGATCAGAGGAATCGGGCATCGAATCAGGGCGGTGGGGATCGGGATCTTGAAGAAAGAAAGAAACAAGATCTGGTCCGATCCGATCTGAGCTCCGAGTCAGATAGCGAGAGCTCAGATCGATCTTCCAGGGGAGGGGACCGAGTGCGGACGTACCTGGTTTGGTTGTGGACGGTGGAGCGAGCGAGGGAGCGCGTCTCGTCTCCTGCTTGCGCTGCTTGGATGTGATCTGAAGATGAGATCCGCCGGAGGAAGAAGAAGAAGAAGAAGAAGTTTGTCTCTTGGTTCGTTTGGTTTTGTCCGAGAGGAAGGAGGAAACCGCCGGGGGACCCAAGTTGTGGTATGAATCCAAACCCAATTCAATCCCCTTTGTCTTTGTTTGTTTCCCCCCTCTCTCTTTTCTCTCTTCTCGTGTATGGTGTATGAGGTGTGTCACCAAACAACAAACTTGCTTCTACTCTGACCCGATGTGAAATTCACCCGCCGGCAATCTTGGTTTCCCCCCAAAATTCATTTCCGGCGTTGTATATGCTTCATTTCCGGCGTCGCGTCGCCTTGATCCTACTAGTTTGAGCACGTCGCATGTCAAAATTGGGGTCGTGTCGCCTTGATTCTGCTAGTTTGAGCACGTCACATGGCAAAATTGGGGTTACTATGTATGCGTTGGCGTGCATACAGTTCTTCGAAATAAAACGTATGTATGCGTTAGCGTGCATATAGTTCTTCGAAATAAAACGTATGCAATGACTTAATCCATTGCACACAGTCCGTTTTGAGAGGTCGTGGGCTAAACCTGGTTGGGGTCGAGTTATGGAATTGTGTGTGATGATAACAACACTTCACATAAAACTTCAGTAGTTACTCCGCATGCAATACAATTCACACAATTATTAGATAGCAATTGTGTGTGATGTTTGAAGTTTCACAAACAGCTATTTTGCATAGAACATCTGTACAGATCATGCCACCTCATGTGTTTTTTTAGCCCAAATCACAGATAGTTAACTCTTCGAAAACATGCCTGATTGACATCAGTGTAAATATATTCTTAGAATAGGTAGTTTTACTAAAAAAAAATGAGACATCGAGTAGGTAAATAAGATAGAAATTCATCAATAATACTCCACAATCCAGTTCATTACATAATATATATTATCACACACATATGTGTGTGAATTGTTGTGCTATAAATACATTAAATTTAAAGACAAGTAATAAATTAACTAAAAATCAATAGTCCCTTCTAAGGGCCGTTTCCTTGCGTTTGGCCACGGACTCCCTGGTGCGCACCGGCTTCCCAGCGCGGAGGGAGATAGCCTCCTCCTCCGCCTCGCACTCCGCAGCATGCGCATCGGCAGCTTCCCGGCGGGCATAGGCCTCCGCCCTGGCCATTGTAGACGACGCGTAGGTGAGCTCTTCATCGGTGGCCTTCTCGACGCGATCTGCCCACCTCCATGCAGCGAGGAGGCGCAAAGCGCCTCTGGCCCTCTTGGCGTTGAAGCAGCCGTCTTCATCGACCTCCTGCGCGTGCCAACGCGCCTCCCGCCAGAGCTCCAACTCCTCCACCTTCCAGGCGGCCTTAGCCGCCTCTTCCTCCTCGCGCTTCTTCTCGTCCGCCTTCATGACCGCCACACGCCTGGCTTTTTCAGCCGGCGGCAACGTCTTCCACAGAGCGAGGTCGAACTGACTCCAAAACCACTCCTCGGTGGGGGGATCAGGCGTGACCAAGTCCGGTGGCGCGTAGGGGTCCTCCTCGCCGCTGCTTGGGGCGAGGTCGTCGTTGCAGAGCGGCACCTTCTCCTCGGCGTGTTGGCTCACCGGCGGCGCCATTGGCGATGATGCAGAGATAGAGGGAGAGAAATTGAGAAGGCGAGCGAGAGAGAATGCACAGACGAGGATACAGGTGGGACGAGCGGCACGGTATATATAACGAGAAACTGTTGGCCGTACACAGTTTATAGGTTGCTAACAAAATTCAGTAGCCATCCGTTAAGATCTACCAAAAAAAAGACAAAATTCATCCATACCTATATTTGTACCTTCCTTTACACAGAAAGGCAAACTGACATATGATTGATAGATAGATAGATAGATATAGTACATATAAATGCAACAACATAAATATAATACATCATTCACAGGAATGAGAACCCAGATACTATATAGCTAGTTAGCCACCTACTAGTACTACTACATACCTAATCCTCCTTCATTCTCTTTCTTTCTACAACCAAGAATAATAATAATCGCGCTACGACCGCATCCAAATGAATGAATAGCTACAATGAATAGCTACTTGAAGAAGATGCCCTTCTTCCTTCCTTTGCTCTTCTCGACGGCCTGCACACAAACAGAACGCGTCAACATCTTCATTTCAGTTCCATCACATGCCACACAAAAAAAGCACATGCCAGCATTAACTTCAAGTGTGCCTCGATTCGGTGTAGCAAACACAAACCGAAGCACGTTAAAGAGATAAAACAAAAATGCCCGCACCTTCATTCTGAAGAGCCGCAGTATGAGCACGATGCTATCCCGTGACCTGCAGAATGCAAGATTCCATCAGTTGACCATTATTAACACAAGATTCCATCAGAATGCAAAATTGGGGTCGTGTCGCCTTGATTCTGCTAGTTTGAGCACGTCACATGTCAAAATTGGGGTCGTGTCGCCTTGATCCTGCTAGTTTGAGCACGTAGCATGTCAAAACTGGGGTCGCACAATGCTTCTGGTTAGGCTTGGAGCGTGCACAATGCTTTCTTCGGCCAATGTAGCATTTTGGGCCCTGTAGGCACACTGTAGCTTACTATTGCAGGCCAATAACATGTGACACTTATAAGGTACTGCTGATAACTAACACCACTTATGAGGGACAAAACCAACAAGCACAAACAACATCAATACAAAGATCATTAGGAGCCACCACGTCTTGATAAACTAGATATCTTTGCCATCTTGTGATTAATCTCCATCATTTCCAGCTTCAAAGTGTCAATTCTATGTAAAATGACACTGCTCATGTTGCCAACTTCTTCGACGCTCGTGTTGCCCCTTCTTCAATTATCCTCCCGTGAGACCATGTTCCATTGCCAAATCCTTAGATTGTTCTCGGCTGAGAGACACTCATTGTTACTATGTATGTGTTAGCGTGAACGAATCCTGCTCATGTTGCCAAAGTTTTCTCTCAACGAGAAGGGTGAACTGTATGCCATCTCGCAAATTTCAGTCGTTTGCGAATATCAAGACGTCTTTTCAGAAGAGCTTCCAGGAATGCCTCCGCACCGGCCAGTTGAATTCGCCATCGATCTTGAGCCTGGCACGGAACCGGTTTGCAAGCGTCCCTACAAGCTCGGACCTGAAGAGTTGAAGGAGCTGAAGAAGCAACTCGATATTGAAGAGCAAATGGGTCTCATTCGACCTAGTTCCTCTCCGTGGTGTTGTGGAGTTCTTTTTGTGAAGAAGAAGGATGGAACGGACCGACTTTGTGTTGACTACCGTCCATTGAACAAGAAGACTATCAAGAACAAGTACCCACTTCCCAACATCAACGAGCTGTTCGAACAACTCAAAGGTGCCCAAGTATTCTCCAAGCTTGATCTCCGCATGGGTTATCACCGGATTTGAATCCGTGAGCAAGATATTCCCAAGACGGCTTTCAAAACAAGCTATGGTTCATATGAATACACTGTCATGTCTTTTGGCCTCATCAACGCTCCTCCGACTTTCTCTCGCATGATGAACTTCATCTTCAACGCCTACACCAATGACTTCGTTTTGGTCTATCTCGACGACATTCTGGTCTTTTCGAAGAACAAGGAAGATCATGCCAAGCACTTGTGTTTGGTGCTTGATAAGCTCAGGGAACACCAGTTCTACGCCAAGTTCTCAAAGTGTGAATTTTGGCTCGATGACATTCTTTATCTTGGGCATATCATCTCTGCCAAGGGCATTGCGGTGAATCCTGAGAAGGTGTCTGCAATTGTGAATTCGGAACCACCTCAGAACGTGAAGCAACTCCGTAGCTTCCTCGGTCTCGCAAGCTACTATCGAAGGTTCGTTGAAAACTTTTCAAAGATCGCGAAGCCTCTCTCAAATCTTCTCCAGAAGCACGTCAAGTACGTTTGGTCTCCGGAATGTGACATTGCTTTCAACACTTTGAAAGAGAAACTCCTCCTGATGAATCCAAACCGTTCGAGGTCTTCTGCGATGCCTCTCTTCAAGGTCTCGGTGCAGTGTTGATGCAAGAGAAGAAAGTTGTGGCTTATACCTCGCGCCAGTTGAAGCCCAACGAGAAGAACTACCCCACTCATGACCTCGAGTTGGCGGCAGTTGTGCATGCTCTTTTGACTTGGAGACATCTCTTATTGGGAAGAAAAGTGGACATCTTCACTGACCACAAGAGTCTCAAGCACATCTTCACTCAGCCTAATCTCAACCTCAGGCAGACTCGATGGGTCGAAATGATTCAAGAGTATCGAGTATACTCCAGGCAAGGCCAATGTGATTGCTGACGCTTTGAGCAGGAAGGCTTATTGCAACAGTCTGATTCTCAAGCCTTACCAACCCGAGCTTTGTGAAGCTTTCCGCAAACTCAATTTGTAAGTTGTTCCTCAAGGTTTCCTCGCCAACCTTCAAGTCTCTCCTACCTTGGAAGACCTGATTCGCCAAGCCCAGCTTGTTGACGCTATGGTGAAGAAGGTGAAGATTGGGATTGCCAAGAGCCAACCCAAGTACAAGTGCTACCGCCTTGATGACAAGGATACTCTCTTCTTCGAGGATCGTATTGTTGTGCCCAAAGGTGATCTTCGTAAGGTTAACATGAACGAGGCTCACAATTCACTCATCTCCATCCACCCTGGGAGCACGAAGATGTATCAGGACCTCAAGCAAGCTTATTGGTGGACTCGAATGAAGCGCGAGATTGCTCAGTTCGTGAATGAGTGTGATGTCTGCAGAAGAGTGAAGGCAGAACACCAAAGGCCAGCGGGTCTCCTCCAACCTCTTGCCATTTCAAAATGGAAGTTTGAGCACATTGAGATGGACTTCGTGACTGGGTTTCCAAAGTCCAAGCGTGGCAATGATGCTATATTCGTTGTTATCGACAAACTCACTAAAGTGGCTCACTTTCTGCCTATCAAAGAGTCAATCACTGCAGCTCAATTGGCGGAGCTGTACACCTCTCAGATTGTCTCGCTGCATGGTATTCCATAGGTGATCTCTTCAGACCGTGGCAGCATCTTTACCTCCAAGTTTTGAGATTCTTTTCAGAAGGCCATGGGCACCAACATCCGCTTCAGCACAGCTTTCCATCCTCAAACTAGCGGTCAAGTTGAGCGTGTCAACCAGATTCTCGAAGATATGCTCAGGGCTTGTGTGATTTCCTTCGGCATGAAGTGGGAAGATTGTCTTCCATATGCTGAATTCTCCTACAACAACAGTTTTCAAGCAAGTTCGGGAAAGGCCCCATTCGAAATTCTGTATGGCAGGAAGTGCCGTACCCCTCTCAACTGGTCTGAAACCGGTGAACGTCAACTTCTCGGAAATGACTTAATCACAGAGGCAGAGGAAATGTGCAAAGTCATTCGAGATAACCTCAAAGCAGCACAATCGCGCCAGAAGAGCTACTATGATAGTAAGCACCGTGATTTGGCTTTCGAGATCGGAGATCATGTTTACCTCCGCGTCTCTCCTACAAAAGGTACTCGTCGCTTCGGTATCAAAGGGAAGCTTGCCCCTAAATACGTGGGACCTTTCAAGATCGTCAACAAGAGAGGCGATCTCGCCTATCAACTCAAGCTTCCTTCAAACTTTGCAAATGTGCATGACGTGTTCCATGTCTCTCAGCTCCGCAAGTGCTTCAAGACTCCTGAACGCACCGTCAACTTCGAAGACATTGATCTCCAAGAAGATCTCTCTTATCGTGAGCACCCCGTTGCTACTCTTGAATAGACCGAACGCAAGACTCGCAATAAGTCAATCAAATTCCTCAAAGTCAAGTGGTCACACCATTCCGACTGTGAAGCCACCTGGGAACGCGAGGATCACCTCCGTTCTGAGTACCCGACGTTCTTCCAGTCCTAGATCTCGGGACGAGATCCTCTCATAGTGGTGGAGTGTTGTAACACCCCGGATATGATTTACCTAATATGTAATCCAACTCTTGCCGTTTCCGGCGTTAAGTTATTTTATTTTCTCGGGTTCGGGTTTTTGTCTCCGTGTGTTGTTGTCATTGTCATGCATCTCATATCATGTCATCATGTGCATTGCATTTGCATACGTGTTCATCTCATGCATCCGAGCATTTTCCCCGTTGTCCGTTTTGCATTCCGGCGCTCCGTTCTCCTCCGGTGGTTATTTCTACCTTTCTTTCGTGTGTGGGGGTTAAACATTTCCGGATTGGACCGAGACTTGCCAAGTGGACTTGGTTTACTACCGGTAGACCGCCTGTCAAGTTTCGTACCATTTGGACTTCGTTTGATGTTCCAACGGTTAACCGAGGGACCGAGAAGGCCTCGTGTGTGTTGCAGCCCAACACCCCTCCATTTTGGCCCAAAACCCTCTTCATCATCTAGAGCGTTCGATCACGATCGCGTGGCCGAAAACCGCACCTCGTTTGGACACTTCTAGCTCCCTCTATGCCTATAAATAGCCCCTCTTCCGATATCCCGGATTCCCCTCGTCTCAAACCCTAAAAAGTCTACCGCGCCGCGCCGGACACGTCCGTGCCGGCCGGACACTGTCCGCCGCTCGCCCGGACCTACCGCTGCGCGCCATGTGTCGCCCTGAGCCCCACATCGCC